>NW_005054347.1:3024219-3041570 GCF_000277835.1 Geospiza fortis
CTCTGACCAAAAGTCTCTGAGGCCATCGGAGGCCACCCAGGGTGTTTGGCAAGTTGTACACGCTGCTGAGGAATGGATCTCATTCATTCCCAGACAGCATCCCATTCTTCTGAAACAAGCGCACCTGCAACAAATGGAACTCCTTGCCAGAACTCATCTTTCCCGTTTCTCTCCCACCTCCGCCTTTGCAGCCATCTGTGTCTGACTTACCAATTTTTTTCTAAGTGCCTTTGAAATTAGGCTCCTTTTCTGAAAAAGAAGCAGGCATTCTGACAATTTGCCTAAACAAACACATATATATGATGCATTTGATAAGGCTGACATGTATCCATAAACCGAGTTATGTAAACTTTAGGTGCATAATTATGTATTTAAACACTTTAGACTTGTATAAAACACGTAAGTGTCAGAAAATCCAGACATGGCTGTAGCTTCACATGGGCAACCTCTTCCGCCCCACTCCACTACTGCATTACAGGCACTGGAGATGCCCACATGACTTTGCTCTTTCTCCATGCAGATACTATGTTTGGTGGTCTGCAATCAAACAGATCTATTCTCAGTTTGACTAATTTCTCTCAGCAGTCTGGGAAATAAACTGGAAGCTCTGATGTGCAATTCAATCCTGCTTCCACCTATACACGTACCATTTATACACCCTTCTCCCCAGCCATCCCTCTACCTTAACTCCTATCCTCTATACTCATTGCTAATCCTTGCTCCACCCCTCCCTGTAGGACAACTCTTCTGTTCTTTTTACCATGGTGTTTGCAACATGATCTTCTGTCTGTGATAACACTAAACTTTTTTTTTGTCTTCACTTTATTCTTTCTTGAAGAACTTTGAAAGCTTTTTGGCCAATGAATCCCATCTCCTCTTTTTCACGAGACAGCTTTTACTCATAATGTTCTTTCCAGGTGGTATTAATCCATAAAAGTTTGGTGTAAAATGTTGTGGGAGCTACAGTTCATCTCTGCATCTTTGATATAGGGGAAATATCACTCCTTCTCACCATTCAGCTCTTGGACTTCTTCAAAACCAGGAGCTTAACTAGACAGCATTCAGCATTTCCCATAGACTATTTAAAATGTTATACTTAATTTTTTTTTAGTTTTTTTTCACTTTAAGTAAAGAAATTCACAGTTGCTCCTCTTTGATTCAAGATTGTTCTAAGAACAACCCGTACCTCATGCTCTAGGCTCCTTATCACACTCAAAATGGAACTCAGAGTACCATTACTGATTGAATGATGGTTCAGTAACTTAACAAAGACACTTCTTAGCTACTCTATTCATGTATGAGTGCCCTATCATCACTGGTAACATTTACTGTCCCATCTATAGGCAGGAAGTTAGAAGTCTCCCACAAAAATAATTCAATGCAATAATAAAGTCAGCAAGAGTGTTAGAGACATATTTATGATTGTTCATGCTTCATTTGCCTTGCTAAGGCACAATGAAATTTAACATTGAACACCCAGAATAAAATCTAAAAAAAATGTAAGAAAAAGCGGAATAGTAGGAAGACAATAATTTTTTGCTCTCTTTACCCAAAATTCAACCTGTCAGTAAAAGGGGACTCAGCATTTCAGACGGATATATCAGTGACTGAGGTGTTGTGGAAGAAGAGATTTAGAAGCAAAACAGAGAGGGACAGAAAAGAAAACTTTATCTTGAGAATTGTACATTCACATCATCTGAAGGAAGAATACAGGGGAATTTTGTTTTTCACTGCAAGAGACGCATATATGATATCATAACATAAGGATTGTATCCTCACAGGGAGATGCCCAGCAAGGCAAGGTAGTAACTTTACCCAAAGTATTTTCTTACATGCAAGTAGTGCTGGGTACAGAAAATGTACTGCATTGATAAAGGAATGTTTAGGGTGATACTGCCCAAGTGGCAACGACTTAAGAAGAAAAAAATCAATGGGAAAAAAGCACACAAAGATGGGTAAACTCATTACTTCTCGGCTCTGAAATTGCATCTCGTGTGAAGACAAAAGTCAGCTTCACTGAAGGTTACCCACGGAAACTGAAACTGCATCAAACAGTGGAAAAATAGTTAACCATTTTTAATGTTTATTATCAGATCAGAACAAGCCCAGCTGAGGCCACCAAGAGGGCCAAGAGCACATGACACAGGAGGAGAAGCTGGGGGAGCTGAGTTTGTTCAGCCTGGAGAAGAGAGGGCTGTGGGGGAATCTGATTACCATTTTCCACTACCACAAGTGAAGTGATACAGAAGACAGTCTTCCAAGAGGGGCACAGTGAGAGAGCAAGAGGCAACAGATGCAAGCTGCAACAAGGGAAATTCCAGTTGGGACATAAAGAAAATAATTTTTCAGTGAGTGGTACAGACCTGGGACAAGACCCAGTTTCCATCCTTAGAGATTTTCAAAACTCAACTGCAAAGAAAAACCCGGAGCAACACAGGAGTTAGACTTGAGCAGGAGGCTGGACTAGGTCTTGCTAGACATTCCTCCCCAGTCTAAATATTTCTATGATTCTATAATTGAATGACATCTTTCATGCCCTTCCTATATTTACTTTTTTACAGAATCCAAAGGGTCATAATATGATGCTGTAAGTCACAGTAAGAGAACAAAACTGACACATTTTAACATTTACCTTAGAAAAAACTTGCATTAGGAGCAGCATTAGCTCCAATGCAGCATATCCAAAGATATGTCTACTCCCAGGTAGTCTGCCAACAGGAAAAGGAATTGTATTTCTTACAGAAGGCATTTGCTGAAAATCATAATGTGTTTAAATCTAGTTTGGATCATTAGGGCTTTTCCCCCTGAGGTTTCAGGAGTAAGCTTGATTGGTACCATGGAAAGACGATAGCAGTAATGATACCCTGGAGGATGAGGACATCAACAAATTTTAAATCCTGGCATTTCTAGTAAGGAGCAGGGAAAGCTCCAACAGCTGGATATGTTTGACAAGGAAAGGAAATGGGGAAGATGAATTGCCATTTCACATTGTAATAGATTAAATGCACTAAGGAGGAGCCTGGGTTGGGTTGATTGCGGGGTGTTTTTCCCCCTTTTTCTCTTCCTTGTTTGAAAAGTTACAATCTATTTGCCCTGACTTCACACAGTATACTTCCTGTAGGAGCTATTTGTTTATTTATCCGTTTTAATCACAAGGAAAGTATTCATTATAAAATCTCTCCTTACAGCAAAGGAAAAACCTTCCAGCCACACGGCTGACACATGTTAACTTGCAGGTATTCACAGAGCAGGTTCTGTTTTAAGCCATCTTTCAGGCAGCCACACAAAGACCACCAAAGCTGGGTGTTCAGCTCTGCCAGACCTCCCCCAGCCAGCAGCCCTTGCCAGGAAACACAGGTGACAGCCTGAATGATAAAAAGGCATTTAGAGGGGAAAAAGAAAAAATGCACTGGTTTAGTCTGGGCAGTACCTTAATATAAACCTGCAGGGGCCTTTGTGTACAGCAGAGCACACAGCCATCCAAGCAGGAGCTCCAGAGACAGTCACTCACACCTCCAGTTTCCAAAGATCTCACACTGCCCTGCCCTTTATAGAGGGAGGAGAAGGGTGGCTCTGCTGCAGCTCTTTTCATGGCCACAGATCTCCCAACACAGCACTGAGACAGCAAACCTTCCTCTTCCCTCTTGGTGCTGGCCCAGCAGAGGCTCTCTGGACACAGCAGAGGGGAGCTGAGCAGAGAAATGTGCTCTGGGATTGCAGCTGAAGCAGTTTGGAAAGGCAGAGCACTATGACCTCACACAATTTGCTCTTATTTATTTCAGCAGTTAAAAAAAAATACCAACCCAAACCCCAGTGTTTAACTTTGTAAACAAATCATACTGACTTTGGCTATAAAGTTTACTGCAAATTTGCTCAGTTCAGAAAAGAGTTTCTCTACTGGCAGATTCTGGCAGGCGGCTCTCCAGCGCTGGAAGAACTGCAGAAAGCTGATTTGTTTTCTTAGCTACAGCTCAGACTCTCAGAGGGTGCACCCTGAGAGGAGGGCTCCCCAGGGAAAGTGGATTTCCCTGGTGGCAGGCAAGATGGTAGCACTCAGCATTCCCAGGATAAGGCACTGTGAATTGCTAACTCAGACCTTTTGACGTGAGCACAGTGCTGCTGTTTGTCATTCTTGCCTTTCTAGTACCATAATTGATCCTTCTGGCCACAGGAAGAGCTGCCCACTTCCCAGGTGACTATACCTGGGAAACTGAGGCTTTTTCTACATCCAAAACTTCAGAAGGACTAGATTCTGGACAAAACGGTGATTTTCAAAACACATTACTAAACACAATAAAATTTTATGTGGTTTTAGGAGGAAGAAGGGTGGAGGAAAAAGGGAGAAGGACATCATAAAAGTATGTGAAATGTCCTAATATATAAGAGGAATATGCATGTTGTCAATTTTGTTTTACGTATGCCTACACAGTCTTTAGAAATGAAGCCTGAAGATCTTATGTCACAAAGTGCATGTGACACTCAGGTGGAGAACAGAGAACCCAGAACATCTGAGCAAACACACACTGACATCTGCCTGCACCAAATCTGAAATGACCACCATTCAGAGGGGGGGCAACTAGGGTGCCTGAAGAAAAATTGCCCAGAATTTCCTATTTTAAGTTTCTCTTTTCATCTGTTTGTAAACTTTGCCAAAGTGTAACTGTTTTGGCTGAAATTACCCATGCCAGGTGTTTCCCTCAAGCTGATTATGTTTTTGGATAGCGTCATCAAAAATGTCGCAGCTATTTCCAAGAACAAAATTATGGAAAAACCCCTTTGTTTTGATCATGTTAAAAATATTTCATCTGCTGTGCTGAAAAGCTCTTGCACTTCCATGCTTAGAATTTGGCACAGCACAGGGTTGTCTTTTCGTCTGGGCATTACATTTGTAAACAGGAAAAGTGCCCATACTACACCAGGCTCGGTCTGAAAAAACACTGTTTGCACATGCTTGGAAGAGATCTGTTTGGTTTGGGTTTTTTTGCTTCTAAAAGGTAGAAGTACTTCTACCTTGGGCATGCTCCATTCTCTCTTTTCTGCAAGGCAATTGAAGTACTTGTGCTCTGTTCCACAGAGAAACAGAGTATGCTCTGGGCCAAGGTTATAAATGCTGAGATGGATATTCTTTGAAGTTTAGAGCATCCCATCTCCTTCTGGTCGCTGACCTGAAAGGTGATAAATCTATGTTGATAACAGCTAGTCCGTTAGCAAGAGTCACAGTAGACTCACTGATTAATTCTAGAAGTGTCACATACCTAAATATATATACACACACTTAAAGAATATAATGGTAACAGTTTGGGCACTCAAATTAAGAAAAACTAGAAGCACGTTGTTTATACCTCAATTAAGACCTCATGTGTTCACATTATGATACAACCCTTAAAAACACACCTACTTTTCCTCTCTCCTCAATCTCAATCTCTTCTTCACCAAACGCAAAGATGGACTATGCCCTGGGGATGGATCACCTTTGTGTAATGAGGCAGAAGAATGCCTCATTTGTTAGAACATGTGTGTTAAATGTACAAGGCAGAGGGCTGCAAGAGGAGAAAAGAACTGCTAAGATGTAAGACAAATGAATGATGCCTGAAGAACTGAGTTTTACTTTTGTTTTGTAATTCCCTTTTGTCCGAGGATTTTATGGATGGTGCTGCATGCAGAACATAAATCTAATTTCTGCAGGTTGCCACTGATTATTATCTTGCAACAGCTATCATCAATGGAAAAGACTTTTTCAACATTACGAGCTCCCTGTAAAACATTAATAATTGAAAAATGGCATACTTAAGACAAAGATGCTTCAAACCTCAGCTCTTGTGTACCCTGGTTTCCCACTTTCAGAAGGGGAAAGCCACAGCTTCACTAATAGACGAGCTGAAAAGAGTTAATGGGCATTACAGAATCAGTGATGAGCACCAAGAGGAACGTATTTACTTTTACCTTTCCAAAACAAAGTATTTGACTTATCTTCAGAACATGGTTTAAACAGGGATTAAGGCTGGCAGCCTTCACCTGAACTACAGAAGTTATGTACAACACTGAACAGTGTCTCCTTCAGTAAACATCTCAGGCAATAAATGATGCAATGGTCACAGACAGGGGAAAAAAAACCCCAAACAAGGTACAAAGTCATGTAACTGAGGCTGTACCATAATATGTGGGAAAAACAAAAGCAAAAAGTTGCAAAGGGAGCCTCAGCTGTGGCACTTATTAATTGGCAAGTGCTACAATTAACAAAGTTAGTATTTTTTAATGTGGCTTTTTGTATGCTCAACCTGTAACTAAGGTTTGATTAGTATATTCCTAATATTATTGTTTAGTATATTATTGATTAGTATATTCCTGCACTGATGAAATTTGAGAAAAATTATTTTGGTGACCTTATTGATTAGGACCAAATACTGCTTTGATTTAGGCAGCCTTGATCTGGCTTTGGACTTTGTGGTCTATCTCAATGAGGGGTGAAAACAGCAGTCCCCATATGCCTACAGGTTTCGGCTGCGAGCATGGTAAAATTCTAACAAATATAACAAATGCTGCCATCTGTACCTGCACAACTGACTTTGGGCACAATGCCATTCATATATACATGTATTATAAATGCATATTACGTATGTTCTTAAGCATATTCAGAGGATATGTAGAGACATATCTTCAAGATTTAAATTTCCAAAGCAAGTTTGAATTTTCCATGTTAAAACTTTACAAGGAAAGGGGGTTGCTCTATACTTATCTCCCCTCTGCCCTCCTCTCAATTATGTATCTTACTTCACCAGGCCAAAGCTTTAGAAATTTTCAGGAAAAGCAGAACACAAGCTACCATGCAACTTCCCTTTGATCCCATTTCTCCTGGTAGCAGCTTTGCTGGGATTGCTAGCAAGCCAACTGTCAGCACACAGCAAAGAAATAGCAGCACATGTCAGTGCAGCACGCGGGGCTCACACGGCACATCCTGCCCTCTGCTCCACGTGAACTTCAGGGGAAAGGGAATAAGGACTCTCTTCTTCCATCTGCTCCGAATGCAGCAGCGAGGCAGGATTCCAACCTAGCACTCAGGAGAGTGCCAAAAAAGGGACTGGCTACTGTGCTGGCTGCCACTGCAGGGCCCCAGGGGTGTGAGGCCCGCCAGCTGTGGGGTGGAGCCGTGCCCCCAGCCAGCTACAGCCTCCGCTGCTGTCTCGCTGCTGGCTCAGTGCGAGCAACGAGCGCCTTAAGAAAAGCAATCTTGTGCAGTTCATCGTGTGGTGCAGGTGTTCACCTTCAACTGTCCCTGCCCTGGGCTGGCAGAGCAGCTCCAGCAGCACACACAGCCCCTGCTTGCCTGTCTTCCCACGCCACAAAGTGTGGCAGCTATGAGATCCCTGGGCTGGCTTTGCTCTGAAAGAGGAAATGCTGAGGAAAGGAAAGCTCTCACCTAAATACAAAGAGCTCATATTTTTAAATGACTTTCCTCCCATGTGGAGGTGTGATACAACTCTACACTCTCCACCAAGACCAACCTCAGCAACTCTAATTTCACTGATAAATAAAGGAACCAGGTGAAGAATCAAAGGCTTCTGCTGAAATAAACCCCGGGGCCAGGTACCACCAGCAGAAGATTCAGCCAAACAAGAGCTGCTTCACATTGAGGTCACAGTTCCTGTTCAGGCAGGATAAATCCAGCTGGTAGCAGGGTATGGTCTGTGACCTCTTGTGAATCTCACGTGGACAGACCCAGCAGTCAGCAGTGATTGGGTATCCACTGCAGATGCAGGGATGGAGATGCTCATCTGAGGGCAGAGCTCCCAATCCTGTACTGGCACCCCTGTGCAGAGGCTGCCAGTGAACTGCAGCTGATTAAAGAGCATCTTTTAATCAACCTACCCACGTGAAGCAGAAGTATGGAAAGAAGAGGAGGAACAAATTCCAGCTGCAGAATTAAACTGCTATGGGCAAGAATTTCTCCAGCTGCTGCCTAAGCCAGCATGGAACCATGAGTGTTTGAGCTTGGTAGATTTGGAGAGGGTACAACCCTTGCACACTTGACTTCACTAGGATCCAGTGCTGAACTAGTGGATGAGTGATAGATGGAGATTTAACTGCCAAAATGCATTTTTTCCTCCTAGGAGAGGAAAGAAAAAGCAGTTTCATTCCCGAAAAATAAATTCCCCAGGTTTAAATTACATTAGGGGCATGGCATTTTTTATTTTTGTCTGGACATACATATTTGAGGGTGTTCTAATAAACAGAATATTTCCTCTGACTTTTATTCAAAGGCACAAGCAAGTTCTGCCTTTTAAAACTCAAGAATTTGATTTGCTATAGAGCAGTAAAACTTCAGGCAGGATAATCATAAATTCAGGCCTTTTAAAATAGTTCATAAAAATGTATTAAAGGACTACAAACTGAGTTACAGGGCTACCAAACAGTATTTTGACCTCTCCTAACATCTCTCATCATAGAATCTCACTGCTTCCAAACAAATACTGATTATTTTCCAAACAATCCCACCCAGAAGAGGAAACAAGTGCATAGAAAAATCAAAGGATCTGTCTAGTACCACAAAGCAAAACAGTGATAAAGCTAATGAAAAACCCTTGGTATCAAGATTTCATCTTGGAGCTGAATATTCAGCCTTTTTCCAAAGCTGCCACTCAACAAAGTTGTTCCAAATCCTAAAGCAAGATTTTTAAGTTAGACAGAACCAAGGTTTAGCCATTTCGTGGTTTTTTCCCTCTGTTTTCATATTAGTTGCTCGTGACTTTTTCCTTTATTTACAGCACATATATTAATCTGAATGCCGATTATTCTTACAGGTACAGCTATAAACAAATTAGATTCACCCAGACAGAGCTTGTTCTTGTCATATCTTTGCAGCTAAGCTCGGACTCACTGAAGAAGAAACAGTTCCCATACAGATAACCACATCAGTTTTCACATAATGCTTCAACCTGGAAGTAATCATAATTTTCCTCTACAAAAGCCAGTTGTAGCAACTGAATTTTTTACTGCTGGGCAAAATCTTTTCAACTTTTGTATGTCAAAAAAACATTTGAAAAAATGTAAATGCTTCACTGAGCTACAAACAATGAAAAAAGGTGTTCTGCCTGCCATCAACCCCCGCTGTTAAAATATTAACACAATGTAAATATTGTAATATTGAGGAAGTACACTGTGTCAGTACTTCCTGGCACTGTACAAGAGCTTCACTGTTCCCTTCAGTCCCTGCTGTTAGTTTTAAACACACACAACTTAAACAAGGCATCTGAGCTTCTCCAGTCCTAGTGCAGAATTGCAGAGAGGCAAAATCTTACTGTAGGTTCTTTCTGGACTGAAAACCAAAGTATTAAAAAGAATCCTTAAACCCAAACAATTCTGTAGATGTCAGTACTTTTGAGGCAAAAAAAAAAATCCCGAGAGTCTTTCAAAGGTCTTGGCATATTGCTGCCAAACATGGAAAGATCCTTGGGTATGCACTGTCCTCCCCTTCCTCAGAGAAGAAAAACAAGCTGCAAATGCCCACCAGTGCCAGAAGTCTGAAAGCTGAAGTTATTCCTCATGGCAAAAGTCCCATTCCCCAGATTTGCCAGTTAAGCACATTACTTGCAATTGACTCTCTCAATTGACTGAATAAGCAGCATTTGTGTAATAAAGAGAATGAAGCAGCTATCTACCATTAGTAAGCCAGATGTTGCTATCAGGTCTTGAGAAATGCAGTCTAGCTGCTGTAATGATCTATTTGTCATGGAAGTGTCACAGAAAAGCAGCACAGCTTCAAAAAATAGTGAAGACAGAGAATAACCTTGCTATAGAAAACAACAAAAAAAACCCCTCATCGGTCATACTTGCAAAAAGTCAGTAGTTTTCTTCTACGTGGATCAGGGGGCAACTAGAAGAGTTTTACTCTGCTGGCTTTGGTTAATACAAGGTAAAACCCTGACTGACAAAGTCAAAGATTTCACCAGTTTCCACTGAAATAGCATTAAAAAAATTGAAATCTGAAGTTACTGCTATTTACACCTGAGTAACATATCTGACAAGGACCATCCTTGTCCCACAGATCTAAATTCAAAACCAAGTGAAATATGAGGGAAAAATAACTGAATGTGTGAAATGTCTAATATGCCAGAAATGTCCAATCCCAGCAAAACTAGGTGTAGGATTTCAAGAAATGAGCCCTACATGCTGTATTATGACAAAAGAAAGGTGTAAACACTGCTTCATGCTACCACAGGACGAACAAGAATTCCAAGCCCTCACCAACTTTCTAAAATACACTAAATAAATGGTTTATTCCAGGTTTAAAGCATGTGCTGTTCCTGAAGCTTTCTTACCTTTCATATGTTTCTGTACACAAGTGGGAACTAAAGTAACTTCTACAATGCCCCTGTGTACCAAAGTGTTGGCTACGCCTTATTCTTATGCGTGGTAAGAAACTGCCCTCGGGGTTAACACAGATTTTCCACTTAATTTTAACTCACTCACAAGACCCTTATTCTGGAAGAGCTCCTTCAAGCATGTATCCAGCTGTATCACCAGATTTGTATATGGTCAAGACTAACATAAATCTCCCACCCTCAATGTTTTTTCACATGTCAGTTTATCTGCTAAGAAAATGTACTATGAACACAACACTTAGCCCCTGTATCTTTTATCTTACTTAAAAGGGTAGAAAAACTCTTGAGAACTCAGTGAGCATTGAGTATATGTAATGGGCATGAGAGGGCTATAAAAAGTCTAGGAACAGGACATAACTCCAAAACTGAACTACTTACTGTGAGGGGGAGTGTTCATTTGTTTGTTTTTAAAAGACAAACAGGGTTTTTTTTTGTCTGTTTCATGAAATATTATAGCTAAGATCCTTCTCCACTTCCATAAATGGATGTTTTTCTTACTCTCACTGGGTGGTCTCAGAGTTTTGACAGAGGAATATCACAAGCTAAAACATAGGATGCTACAGAGATAGCCCACCTGCAGTGGTGGTGGATGTGAAGGGGCAGAAGGAAGGTGATTGCAAAAGACCAAAACAGACTGTGGTGGGGGAAATCAAAGGTCAGAAATGTATTCACAAGCCTAACAATAGGGAAGCCCTGGTAAAATAAGCAGCCAAAAAGAACAGATACATTAGAAAAAGAAAGAATGCATAAAAGAGACAAAAATGTTAGTGTTCACTTATGCTGGGATTTTTGTTTTGATTTGTTTTTTCAAAAAGATCATAATAAGAGACTCAGACAAAATTCCTGGCACTTCTTTTAGTAAAGTTAAAATATTTTGAAAACTGGTTTCTTTTACATTTCTATTTTATGCTAGATAATTTAATGGGAAAAAAAATTCCTTTAAAAGCTCTGGTGTAAATCATAGGTCAATGCAAACTCCTGCTACTACCTTGTGTGTTGCTTGGTTTCTTACCTGTTTTCTACCAGAAAGTCTACCACATATTTCTTCAGACAGTAGAGATGGGCATCCACCAGCCCTGTTCTGATGTGCATTCTGGGGTGCCTGGAAAAGAATAAAAAATGGAAATCATGGAGCTTTTGCATGTCTGTTTACAAGAACTTGACTTTGCAATGAGGTCAGGGGATAGTGACAAGTGTGCAAAGGTCTGTTCCTTTCCATGGAACAGGATTGCTGGAACAGAAGAGCTCAGGCTGCCATTATTGGGCTGTGTCTATAAACTTACACCTGCTGGCCCTGGGCTGATTTGCTGCAAAAGAAAACACCTCCTCCAAGGAGTCATTACTCCTGCTACATCTTCTCATGTAAGTGGAAATTGCACATTACTGGGCAGGAAGCCAAAGTAATGGGCCCAGAGTGCTAAAAGTTACAGTGGGTAATGTCAGGGTACAATAATTCAAAGCTTCTGGCTAAGTGCCTGCCTTAATATATATGCAAGGCTGGGCATGTTCTGCTAGCAAACACAACAACACTACTGTATTTTCTCCAACACTTCCTGGAGGGGAAGAGGGGAAGGAGATGGGGTCTGCTCACCTTTCTTACACTACACATTACAAATGATTGCCACAGCTCAATTACAAAGCATTTGGCTATCCAGCCCAGTAAGGTGGGAAAGATCAGTAAAACTCCCACTCATCATAAGCCAAACAGGGAAGTCTTTGCTTTCGGAGCAGTGTCAGGTTAATATTTCAGAACCTCAGGAATCTCTGGTAGCTTCAAAATTTTAAGAACAAAGTTTAAACCATAAAGACTCATTGACTGCTTCTGTTGCTTCTCTTTATGCTTTCTCTGTTCTTGGATAATGGAAACCCTTTTTGGAACCTGTTTCAAACCAGCTAGATATTTTAGGCCAATATTACTTTCCCTTCCACAAATCTGTGGCCTCATTTGAGACCATTCTGGCTGCCTGAGCATTTGCCACTAGTTCTCAGAACAAAAAAGCCACAAGAATATTTAGCCTGCAGATTAAAAAAGACAAAACACAACAACAGTCAGGGACTATGCTGAGCTGTTCAAGACATCCATACTGCACTCATGGTCAGAGGCTATTAAGGAGAGAAATGTCAATCCACACCTGAAATTGTCTCTGTTTTCATTTTGCTTCCTTTGATGTCTGGATTTCATAATTAAGCTTGAATGAACATATTTTATCAGTGTACTCTATCCAACTTGGTTTGCTTATTCCAGAACATACTAAAGTCAGATGTTTGTGATCATGATCACTTTTATTATGTAGTTAGCTCAGCAGAAGGATCACTCACAATTGGGCATGCATATAAATATAAACAGTAAACCAATCTACCACACCAAACATTTAGTAACACCAAAGTTACCAAGAACATCAGGTGTTCTAGTAAGCCATTTTTCAGTGCATTTCTCAATTAATGCCTTGAACTACCAAAGTATTTAAGTCTTAACATTTCATGACTTATGCGGCATTTCTCAAGCATGCCATTCAAGCTACGCATATTTTTAACTATAACAAAATTCTTTAAGTCCCATTTGCAAAAGGAAAGCTCCTATAATAGTAGTACAACACTTTGTAGTGAAGTATGTGGTACTAGAAAATGATATATGCACTTTCAGTAGATTACTTCATTAACAAAACATGAGCTCACCTAGCAATGCTCCAGTACTGATGTTATCAGTGGCCCAGATGTTGCTGTGGAAGGCAGCCCAAATAGCAATGTTCCTTATGCAAAGAGGATAGGGAATCCACTAATTTTAATGAGATCTTGTAGTTGGAAGTCAGCAGATTCCCTCCTGCTCTGCATCCTGAGAATGGTTTCCACATTTTGTGTAGGTATGAGATGGAGAAATTTCCTATCTTCTCTGAGAATGGTCCCTTTGTATTTATGTAATAAATGTAATAGTTTACTGGGAAACTGAATAAATCAATGGAACAGGCAATAAACATGCAAACATAGCAAGGAGAGGCAAAAATGGGAGGAAAAAATCCAATTCTTAACCTGAAGATGACAAACAAGAATAAAAAATTTCTTTGGTGCCAGAATGCCAGTTTTTTCTCTTCCTATTCAAGATCTTTCACACACTCGCCCTCAAACACCAGGCAGAGGAAGGCTGCAGGGGCTAGGCATCAAGCAACGCTGTAAAACAGGAATTCCTCAGTAAATGCTGGTTCTGTCACCAGTGTCTGTGTGGCTCTCACACAGGCAGTCTCCCCACCTGCAAACTGGAATAATGCTATTTAGCTACACCACAGGACACTGAGGATTTGTGGGCTCAAGTTTGTGTCTGCAGGCAAGCATTGTACCAAGATTTTCTGTAGCTATGCAACTTTGTTATAAAGTTACACAAAATCAGTTGAAGTGGATAAATAGTAGCACAGTGCTATCCCAGCTCCTCAATCACACACAAAACAACCCCCACAAAAAGCAGCCAGACAGAAGATGTACTGAAACACCAGTCTGAGTTAGCTTTCAATGTAGAATATACTAACAATAATGGAACATCATGCTGGACAAGAGGGAGGTCCCACAATGAAATCCTCTAAAATACAGACCACCTAAGTGATTTGCAACAGAATAGTCCCATAGATTAATATTATAATCACAGCTTCAAAGGTCAAACAGGCAAGTTTGGGCACATGCATAAACAAAGCTGTGATTTCTGTAAACCAGGCTCAAGAAGAGAATAGCCACACTAAACCAGACTGATAAGAGCACTCTATCATAACAAGCCACTAAAGATGATGCTCATTTTCATTGACTAGTGCTTAAATCAGTTTATCTTCAGGTAAACGCAAAGGAGCCAAATAATCTAACAGATAACGGCAAACCCCATCACCATTTCAAATGAGCATCTGGTTACTAATATTGAGAGCCACACTCCTGTCTCATGCCTCTGATCTCCCACTCCATCAGCTAATCTTTACAACATATGAAAAATGAGCGTGTCCAAGAACAGCTGATACAGAGAGAATCGAATAACAAACAATGCAGGAGCTGACGCACCTAGACTTACTGCTTCGAGGGAGATAATACAGAAGGCTTTTAATTATATCATCAAAGCCAGAGAGAAGGTACTAGGAGGGGCTGGCTGCAGATGGTTAAGTGTTAATGAATGCCGGGTTGGGTGGTTCATCAAAAGAAAAAGACTGGATATGTATCTGAGAGGGTCACCCTTGAGATGAAAGTTGCAACAGCCATTGTTGGAGCTCTTTAATGAGGGAGGAATGTCAAATGTGTACCCTGTAAGAATCATACCAATTACTAAATGAACTTCAGTTCAATCTAGCAAATGTAATCAAGCACAAGTCATTAAAATACACAGTAAAACTCCCTTTGGTGCTGCCACTATAGCGTCTATTACTGTCTGCACTCCCATGCAAGGGAGGGGGCTGCTCCCACTTAGAAGCTCTGTGTGCTAACTGACGGCAGATTTTATAATGATGAGGCACGGAGGGCTCCCTGGCAGAAAGTTGACAATTAGAAGGCTAGGAGAGATCTGTGGAGAAGTCAGGGAAAGATTAAAAGAGCAATTTCAATGTGTAAAATTAGCTTTTATTAGCACATAATTCCACAAAATCCTGACTCAGGATGAGAGTGCATAAAGGTCTGCAAGAGTCCTTAGAAAAGTCTGTGCCTGTAATTCCTGACACGCCATTGTGAAATAATAAGCAGTACTAACAGGATTGATGCATGCTTCATACATGGCATTGCTTTGAAAGTGGAGCCCAGAGCTTTTCTTTCCCTGATAACCCCCCTCAGGATTTCCTCCCTCAGGGAAATCAACCACTGATAGAGCAAACTTCCCTTGTTTAAAGGCAAGAAGTTGGACAACTGTTTCAACTGTAAACTAATTAAGAGAGATTACCACCAAGAGCTGGAGGTTCCAATCAGCTTCATACTCCCACTGACAGTGTGATAATGCCAGGCTGGGGTCAAAATCATAAATCTGAAGGGAGCACACACAATGCTTAAAGCCAAAAAGCCTCTCTACTAAGCATGGGATATTGCCACATTAACCTCACCACCTCACAAATAAACTAGCTGAGAAAGAGAAATCCCATGGCCTCCCTTTCCCTAACTTCATACAGCTGTTGACGGAAAATATGAAGGTCTTTAAATAAGCTCAAGGACCTGAGGCTGTCCGTACTCTAACACTAATCCAGGCAATGACACAATAAAAATCTAATCATACCCGTTATTAACCTGGCTCCTAAACCTACACCTGAATTACATCAGGTGGGCTCATGGGTATTAGTTAAGCTTCCTCCCCATCCTTCTAAAGTAAATAAATAACAGCAAGCTATGTGCAAACTATGCATTCCAGACTTGCATCTTTTCTAACTAATGGCATGTAGCTCACACAGCCCATATAGCCAAACACTCTGTCACATTCTTCCTGTCCCCACACCATGAACTGTGCTCTTGCATGAAGCAGCATGCAGTCCAGTTCAAACACAGTGCTGACCCCTGCCTGTCTGCAAGAACGTGGTGCTCTCGTGTTGATACAAAGCCAGTGTACAGATCAACATGAAGAGAAGTCTCACAGCAAAAGCTGCCAGACCACCTTTAATGTCTTTCCTGCTTTTAAAGGAAAAAAAAATAATCCCTAAATCGCATTGCTCATTTACGGGACAGCTCTTGGCTGTAAACTCACTAATAATAAAAGACCACTGTTACACTGGCTCTTCAAAAATCCCAGACACCTTATGACCTTAATTTTTTTTTTTACACAGTGCTTTTGGCCAAAAAGATCCCAAAGCACTTATCCCCATGAATGTCCCCACTGTGTGCCGGGGCTGCTTTGCCCACCGGTGAAATGCTGCCACCTCTGGGCTGCAGAGCTGTGGTGGCGCCGCCTCTGCCGCTGCTGCAGAGGAGGGTGGGCAGAGGGGAGGCACAGGATGCGACTTCTTGGGTGGGACTGCTTCAGTTCAGGCTGAGGAACACCCCAGCAATGGGGCCCCGAGAGCTCAACACGGCACAGGCTACTATGAGGTGTCTCCCAACACATGCCATGAGCCCTGGACACCCCTGACCTCTGTTCCCCTCCCTGTACTTTTGTAACAACCTTATTTAAAAAGGCAGGAGGGCAAAATTTGCTTTGGTCCATGGAGGATCTCACAAGGGAGGACAGGACACTGCAGTTCTGGTAACAACTACCCACCATTCATCCTCACAGCTGCTGCTGCTAAAGAGGCACTGCACCAGAAATGGGAAGTACTTTCCAAATTAAAATGTTTTATTGATCTGGTGACCTAAGTTGCTTGAAAGCCTTCTGAATAATAAATATTTTTCACTTAAAACCTTCACCACATGCCATTTTTCTTTGTTGTATTATGTTATTAATATACCCATGAGACTATAATACAAACTCTGAACTTACTTTTGACAAAAACATGCTGAAAACTTTTTGGTAAAGGAGCTAACCTTCATGGAAAGCCAAAGATTAAATCATTTTCTCTAGTATAAAGAGTATAGGTTAGCGGTCAGAACTCAGGATTAATATTTGCTCAAGGTCAGTAATGGCTTACAACAAGCCAGTGTGACCTCTCTGTAGAAAGAGTCATTTTCCTGGCAACAACACTGTGTTTTAAAGTTAACATCTTTTTTGACTTTGATGCTGAAGAGCAAGTGTGCCAATGACTGCACAGCCCCCCCATCACATGAACCTATAAAAAAGTGTTTTTCTTCATCCTGCCTCAGCTTTCCCACATGAAAACAAGAACAACAGCCACCCCAAGTCAGTGGAGTGCTCCCTGGGGGCTGCACAGCCACGTTGCTGGATGCCTGTGCATCCCCCTGGGAGCACAGCAGCCACAGCTGCCTGTGAAAGCACTTCCCTAAACTTGGTTCCAGGGGTCTTCTCTACCATACTGAGTGTGAACAGCTGTAGGAAACAACGCAGGGGCCAGGCTGCCTGCAACACTACCACCCCTTTTCTCT
>NW_005054347.1:3041580-3072343 GCF_000277835.1 Geospiza fortis
TTGGAAAAACAGAGTTCATGCAAATATTTTATACTAGACACTTTTATACTAGATACTCTTCTGCTAGAATACCCTGATTGCTATGTATAAACTGGGAAAGCAAAAGAGAGAGACCAAAATGATAATAAGCCTGGAGTTTGGTGTGAACAGAAGAGAATACACTGTGAAGGAGGGCGGGGACTACCAGAGACATTATTAATAGGTTTTACCCTTGAGCTCTGGCAGCTACTTGTTCTATACACAGAGGAAAAGGATTAATCAAGCCTTGCACGTAAAGGTTCTTTCTATGGTCTGCCAAAATATTTAAAGGGCTATATACAAAGTGTAAGCCTTATTATTATACACATTCAATGTAATCATCTTATGCTACAGTTAAGGCCAGGATGACAATAAAGTAGATTATTGTGTGCTATAACCAATTCAATTCCAACACAACGGGACATGGCTTAGTCACTTAGTTCAGATCTGGTGTTTGAGGCTATTTTTCTTATGCTGGGCTAAACTGTGATTTAAGAGATTTAATCGAGCTTTGGGAAATGCTTTCTTTGCTGAAGAAGGAGAAAGAGCTAGAAGTCTGCACCTGGCAACCCTAATAATTTCCAATTTTCAGCCCATTTTGCTTTCTGCCTCATGGAAATTCACCTTAGTAAATAATTGTTCCCTAAAATCACCAGGGCTGAAAGGATGACAACACTTCAGAGGAACAAGTTTTAAGAAAACAACCAAAGCTGGAGGATTGTATAGGGGCTACTGTAGAACAGCAGCTCCTGCTGATCCCTCCTACATCAGTTCCCTAAGGGCTAAGCAGTAGACATATGATATATTTTTTTAAATCAAATAATTACAGTAAATGCATGGGAAACTGAATACTAGGTCAAAGCTGCAGGTCACTAGCAATATGTAGCTTAAACACAGCAAGGCTGACACAATTTCTTTATGCCACTGGCCTGGACTCAAAGGCAAATAAAACTGTACTTGCAGCATGAGCCTCACATGACAAGGCTCTGAAGATCTTCTGCACCTCCCAGGTGAGATGAGTCCTACTTAAAATATACAATCCGCAAAATTTGGGAATTTAAGATAAGGGCATATCTTTGGGCTACTAAAATACATAGGCAAAAAGAATTTTTCCTCCCCTAACTTTAAATTGTAAGTAAAAGCATAAGCAAAAAAAAGCCTCCCAAGTTGAAATAAGCATAAATGTTTCTCTTGCATTTCACAGGGCCCAGGAGCAGAACAAATTGAAGCTGTCACACATATCCTTGGGTTTTCCATTGTGAGTTGCTGTTCAGGTACCTCATGAGAATCACCTACTTCGGCACCACCAGCTTATTAAAATTAAAAATCTCTCTAAACCTGTTGCTATGCACACTTCCCTTTGCAAGGATCTTTGCCTGACAAGCAAACAGGCTCTTCATGACACAAAGTGCACCTTTGTGAGTCTTTCTGTAGAATATATTTGCATTCAAGAAAGTTAAATTTCACCAGACTGAAGAACAACCTGACAAGAGCCTGATAGCAGATCATTAGGGTTAGAAGGAAGAAGAGAAGTGGAGAAGAAAGACTACATGTTAGACAAAGCAGCATCTGGCTCCCACCAAAACATACAGTCCAGAAAACAAGACATTGAGCTTTGAGTCCAAAGATGGGGAAAATTTAAGTGTTATGGTTTTTTTACCAAAATCTACTCAAATCCAGCCCATGTAAATCCAGCCTTTCTGCCTTAAACCTGGCAAAGCTAATTAAGTGAATTATACTTTGTTCCTGCTTCTTGATGGTCTTAGCTTGATTCCTTAGCTGATGCTTTGACCTGTGCGGTTTTTGTTGATTTTTGCAACTACTGTTTCTGCCTCAGTTTTGGTTCACAATAAGCTTTTACTACCCTATTTATTCACACCTCAATTCCACTGGAACCTCAACACTTTACCACTTGACATGGCAACCACTCCTCATACTGACAAGATCCCAGTAACTGCAAGTGCCAAATATTTAGTTAGGTAACGAGAACAGCTTTATCTCAGGCAGAATCAAAGTGGGCACAGAACTTGGCTCTGCAGCCACTGTGGAGGGAGCCTGGCTGTGACTGCCAGGGCACAGTTGCTCCACAACTTTGCGGTGCTGAAAAGGTACATAAAACAAAAATATATGTTGAGGAAATTCTTCTAAGGAATCAGCACTCAGACTTTATGAATCCTGCTTCCCTACAGGAAAACAGAGGGGTTTCCTAACTTGGTTATACTGAAGTCATGACTCAGCCTGTGTATTCAGATACACCCTCAGATTTAAGGCAGCATCAACCTTGAGCTGTGAGATTTCAGGACAGTGAGAGCCAACAGAGCTTGGGACATCAACTACTTTAGATTACAGCCCAGTCCTGCTGCAAAATTCCCCAGGTGATAGGAACATCACACAAGAAATACAGATATACTTATGCTCTTTTCTAGTTTAAAAGAACCTATACAATTTATCAACTAATATTTTGACAGTATCAAACAAAAACTTAATTAAAAGAATGTCTTAAAATTAGCAAGTGTAACATTCTTTTTGCAGAGTGACAGCAGAATTGAAAGCCAAAGGAGAACTGAAGTCAGACTGAAGCCACTGACAGACACTCATCTTTTCAGCCCAAAAGAACTTTATGCTTACTTCTTTTAATAGCTAACTGGCATTTTACAAAACACCATTAGAAATACCATGGAATGAGGAATGTAAGTATCAGAGGGAAAAAAAAGGAAAAAAGACTAGACACAAGAAAGTATCATCACCACAAGATGACCTTAACATTCACCCAAGGTCTAAATTTGCTTTTTTTTTAAACAAGTAATTACAGTAGTTACAACCACACTGGATTAGTTTCTGGTTAGACCAGATTACTCATGATTTAAGATTTTCAGACTTGTTAATAGCTATAACAGAAGTTGCTGCTTCTTATTACTGCAAGAAACTTAACCTACAACTAAAACACTTTCAGGAAGATGCTAAAGTTGGAGCTCTATAGCATGAAGCCCAGATGAATGAAAACATACTGCACTAAAGACAGAGCTGGATTTCCAAGAATCTCTCTCACCTTTCATCCATTAGTAGCACCTGAATAAAAGCTTAAGGTTGAGCTGGAAGAATTTTACTCCTTTGGACAGTGATCATACAGCAATTAGAATACTGCAGAAGAAAATACTGGTGAATTCAGTGCAATGAGAAGGTACTTTGAGCAAGTTTCCTTCCTTCTCTGGAACAGTTATTGCTGACTGAGAAACTTCACATACACTAGAGTGAAGTTTCTCACTTCAGCACATACTAAGGTGGGAGCTGCCTTTATAAATAAGTAGGCAAAAATACCCCAAACAACCAACAACAACAACAATAACAACAACAACAAACACATTCTTGAAAGAAAAGTTGTCAGGACAGCTAATAAAACACTGCTCATCTGTGTATTTTCACAATTGCAATATTAATTTTTGAAATTTTTAGCTGCAGTTATGAAGTCCAGTTTTTGGCCAGAATTACCACATATTTTATTGCTACGACACCCAGCACATTACTTGTCTGGAGATAGAGTGGCTTCAGCAATTAAATAGGTAAGAGAAACGTCATTAATCCAGACTTCAGTGGTCCCTCACAGTGAAAGCAGCAGTAGAGAACCATTTTCAGCACAGATCACAAGTAGGTATTGAAAAGCAAGTGAGAAGACAGCAACTGAATCCTCTGTTGTTTATACCACCTGAGGCAGTGAGTTTAAACCTCACAGCCTAGAAGCAATAAACTGGCCATGGCAAGTACCAGAGCTCAGGTGTTCCATCATTTGCTCTTAGAAGAGCTCTCTGTACAAAAACCAGAGCAGCAACAAATCCAGTCCCTGTCCTTTGCAAGGCTAAACTCATGGTAGGACAATTGCCTCATCTTGAAACATTTAGCCTAACAGAAAGAAAAAGAAATGGGTAGTGGATGACCTGAAGATTATCATTTACAATTTTACATCAACCTCAGATACTATTAAAACAAAACAACTTCTATTCCCTTCTTGCTTGGAAAAGACTGGGACCATTCTGTCTGTGGTTGTAGACTGTTTCAGTATTATCCAACTGCATAAATGAAACTAGTGTCAAAATTAAGTTTTAAATGGCTTGAGGTTTATAGGAATTAAAGAAGGAAAAATTAAATTTGAAACTCTGCTTGTTTACTAGCACTAATTAAATATGCCAGATTTCTGGGCAAGCTTCCTAGCCTGTGGCTACTACGTTACTGGCTTGTAAAACAGTCAACAAGTGCATGAGTACAAAGCACAAATACAATAACAGATTTCGTGTACAGTCCTGCCCTTAGTTTATAAAGAAAAAAATGTATTAGAACCAATCTGTAACTATAAAGCCCTGTGCTAACCCTCTAGACTGTGCTATAACATTAAAAAGGCCCAAATCTACAATGGCTGCTTTTGCAGAGACAGTTAAAAAAAGTAAACACAGAGAGAGGTAAGAACAGTAAGTACAACAAAAATTAACAGGAAGCCTTAAAAGACCATGAGGAAGACCAATTTTTACTTTCAAAAAATTCCATGCTTCTGGGCTCTGCTCTCAAAATAATTTGCTATTACAAATAAAAGGGAATTTTAGCACTGCAACAGAAGAGGTGGGTCTGATTCTTCACACCACAGAAGCTGTATTCTTCACAAATAGATTTTATTATTATGTTGGACTTCACTAGAAAACAGCTTTATTCTGAAAAGCTGGAATTGCACATTTAATGGGAGCATGGACCAGATCTTCAAGTGTACAGTCCTTTACACTCTGTACTTTTAAGACAGGTAATACCTTTGTGTTCTACATTTTAAAGGAACCAGCACAATGAGCTCACAGTCTGTGAGGAAACTACAACAACCAAGAAACTGAAGCCAATCTCAGAAAAAAAAAAAAAGGAGTCTCTGGGGACAGAAGAAAATGCAATGGTAGCAGTATCATCCCTAGGTAGATAGAGAAGGAAGGAGGGACAGTAAGAGCCCATCAGCTAAACACTGTTCTTTGCACACCCTTCTTTCAGGAAAAGCTCCCCATTTACTTTCTGTGCCTGAAGGAGCTGTTTCTACAAAAGCAGCAAACAAGTCTTAATAAAAAAAAACCACTTGTGGACAATTTGCTGCCTTGACAGCTTTAACGTGAAAAGCCTTTCACAGCAACTCAAATTAATGGGTGTTCCCGCTGTACAGTAGTCTTGCTCAGCTTTAAGGAAACCAGGAATTATGCTTCAATAAAAATTCAGCCACGCAAATATTCTGCTGTAAAAAGAGGCATAAACATATAAGTCTTCAACTTCCAGAATCACGTACATGAGGCAAAGGGAAATGATATAAAAATAACTAGGCTTTTGTTTACATCTCTGATTTAGAAGAGCAATTCCAGAAACTAAATTGCTTCCACAGAGGCATTGATTTAATTAGTCTGCATAGCATGCTTTATTTGTGTTCAGACCTCTGACGTACATTGATAAAAAAAGAAAAAAAAATACACAGTGGACACACACAAAATAATTGCCTAAACTTTTCTATGCCAGATGCAAGTAGGAATTCTCAAACACACTTTCATGGGCTCTTCCCTACATGCAAATGATCCTTTTTTAATATACACAAACTATGTATGTTTTCAATTAAAAACATGACTGGATTGATTGGATCATATATTTTTGCAAACCAGCCAAAAATCAAACACAAACTGAAGCCATGAAGGAATTTCTGGAAGTACAAACCATTCTACAGTTCTACTTCTGGCAAGGAGAAACACCTCTCATTTTCAAACAATGCTAGAACTGACATCAGTGCACAAAAATATGCTGTCATTCAGCAATGAAATAACTACATTAATGAGCAGTATTCAGAAGCCTAAAAACCCCTAAGGGGTCAAAATCTTAGCTTAGCGAATAAGTCCACTATGATCAAGTAACAGCAGAACACTGGCTTCTTGCTTTTTGGTAACTCTTAATCCCAATTTTGGGTCTTACTATTCAACAGGATGACAATGGTCCTCAGAGATGTGAACAAAGGATTCTCTTCAGGACACAAGCAGTGGCAGGGAGGGTGACAATTTTGCTTAAAGTAACAAACAGGACTACTAAGAATGGGCTCTCGTACACCTTTTTTTCCCCACTGCATTTTGATCCTCATGAGTACAGATATTGCTTATCCTTCCTCACTATAGATTTAAAAGCTGAAATATCCCAGAATTTTGGGAATGAACACTCAACTGTGTGTGTAAGACATTATTCACTTTTAGAGACAACATCCAAGTTCAAGTCATTGTCTACCTTGAATGAATACTTCTGAAGCTCATCAATTTTTCTGCTCTTTATAACCTCATCTAATTTTCCCTATGCACGCAGCACCCAGCAAGCAGTGATCAACAATTCTGACACAGAGAAGTCAGATCAGCCTTTGCAAAGACACAGCCACAACACTTTTCCTTGCTGTACACTGCAGTTCTCTTTAACTCCCAGTTAGTGATGGCCTCACATCACCTTCCCAAAACCCCTCCTCATTTCAAGCTTTTGGATGCTGAACAATTTGGTTCAGCTTTCACCTCTTCACCATACAATAACTTTTCAGGCACTGCCCAATGATAAAAACATTCACAGGTCAGTGTATCTAGAACTTAGGAAAAAGCCATATCCTAAGATACCATATCCGAAGACTCTGGATATTTCCGCTGAGACATGAATTAACACTCATGGCCAATTTTTTTATTGCCATTGGAAGAGCAGTGAAATCAGCAGTAGATATGCAGACATATGGCAGGTAGCAGACCGAAGCCTTCCAGAAATCTTGACTGGAGCTTGTGAGTCACTTCCACTGTGAACACAACATGTTTCCATGTACAAAAATTAGGAAGGCAAAGCACAGATATCAAAGTAAAATGAACTTTTAAATTATTGTGCTGCAGTTTGCAATGATCTTTCACTCATACTCAGTACTAGCCACATTTCTCATATTGACAAGTTCATAACCTTTCATCCACTGCCTCCAAGATGGTGAATCAATCAGCTAGAACTTGAAACACAGAAATGAAGGAGCAGGTAAAGTGACAAATTTCATTGCAGCAGGCTACTGAACTGCAAGGTTATTTCAGCTCTGTAGTCTGGCATTTCTGCTGTTTGTGGCATTCTTGATTTACAGGTTCATTATAACTTTGTTTATGCACACAACCTTTATGAAGCCACTATTCAGTAGGGCAGTATCACTTTTATTACCTATCATAACCTATCATTCAGAAAACATTCACTCTTTCTATTTATGGATAAAACTGACATTAAAAAAGTGAAGAAGTAGATCATACACAGCTGCCCAAATCAACTGGGAAGATGTTTTACAACAGATTGCTTGCAAAAATATCTGTCACGTTTTTAAAATGTTTAGGAGAAATGAAAGCAGTTAGTCTCTGGAGTGATCACCTTCTAAAGGGAATTACTCTTCTACTGTGAAAATAAATTATTTGAGAAATTATAAAAGATTATACTCTTGTTTGATACTTGTATTCTGCTGGATCCTGAAAGTGCTGACCAAAGCTATACATACAGGTAACAAAACCTCAGCTGACATCACAGCATTTTAAAGCTGCCATCAGGTGGCCAAACTGGAAGAGGAGAGCAGCAAACAAATGCAAGAACTGAGGAAACATAAATATCATTTTTTTCTCCTTTATGCAGAACAATATGGACTTGGCAAAGCCCACAAGGGTTTCTGCAGCAGGACTGGCTCCTCCCAAGGAGTCCTGGTGCTATTTCCCCAGGACACACAAGCCCTGGGGCTGCTCTGCCCGCCCAGCGGCGCCCTGGCTGCCCTTGGGTGTCAGCTCAGGGCCGTGGCTGGGCCCTGCCAGACTCACCCAGCATTTGCAGAACCAGTTCAGATGCATGCCAGGAGTCACACACCTGAATACAAATCCCTGCACACCCACGAGGAGCAGCTTGTATTTAATGCAAAATAAAATAGATTTAATTTTTCACTGCATGTCCAGTGCCCTTGTAGAAATAAAAAGAAAAAAAGGAGAATTAATACATTGAAAGGGAATTAGAGACAGTGGAGTGGTAAGAACAGCAGTGCATAATAATGTAACACACAATACAGGACATAAATACTACAGGCATCTGACATGCAAAAATACTAGCACTGAAACTGAAAATCTGGGTTCAAACATGACCTGTAGCTCAGGCTGGATGCAGTGTTAGATCAGCTGTTTCCTGCAGGTCATTTTAACAAGTACTATTCTGACTCAGAGTGTGGGAAAGCCAACAGTTAATACCCTGTACTCAGAGCAGCATTTTACATTTACACTACTGACATAAATGTTCACAAGTTATGCCCCTATGAGACAGGAAAGAAATATTGCATTCATTTTAAAAAGCAAAGAAAATGTGAGACACAAATATTAAGTGGATTTCTCAAGGTCACAAAGTCAAGTAGAGAGGTGAGATCTCTGTGTATAAATTACAAGGCATCCTTAATGCAAACAGGTGATAACACACCAATTTGTATGAAGTTTATCCCTCCCAGCATCAGATCTCCCAGAGAACCCTTCCTCCGTGAACACAAAGATCACTTATTTTAATGGTCCTCTACAACAAAAAGATTAACACTTCTATTTTTTTCGAACAGAAGAACAGATTAGGAAGAAGTAAGGTCAGACAACTTTTCTGCAAATACTTTAATTCAACAGTTGTCTAGGACAGTAAGAGAAATTTTTTACCCCCAGGCATAGGGTCACCCCTATCACATATGAAGGCCTGGAATCTACATAATATCCCTAGTATTGTAATATTTTTTCTAGCATCTATCAAGGACATACAAAAAAAAAGCTAAAGTCTGTTTTATTCCCATATGCTTCTTTCATATAGCAACATCAATCAGAGAACACATAGAATCCTGTGTTCCAAAGCTACACTACAATGGGGGTACATCTAAAACAAACACATGCAAAGGACATATTCCTTAAATCTGAAATATATACTATTTTCTCAAAGCGTGAGATATAGAAAAACATACCAGCAAGCACCAATTTGTCTCACTGATCTATCCCCTCAATAGCCAGAGGCTACTTTTAAGTATGCTGACTTAACAAAGGAATCTGAATTGTATAAATCAATGTCTCAATTAACATTTTGTTTAGGAAGAGTTACAGAAGAAAAACAGAATGTAATCGTTTGCTAGCATAGTGGCTCCAGAGGTCTGGGACTGTGTGCAAGAAGAATGGAGCTGAATGTGGGAAGGGTCCATTATTCTTTCAATAGTGTCTGGTGCTCCAAAGTATGCACTTGCATACTTTCCTACTGGAAAAGCTTAAGTCTTCAGTAGCTCCTTGGTCTGGGAAAATGGCAGGCACCCAAATGCTAACCCAGGGATCTAGGAACAAGATCTACCTGAAGAACAATATTTTTCAAGTGGCCTTAGAAGTGAAAAATGGCCATAAAAAGAAGTCTCATTTCCCAAGGGATTTTATTCCTTCTGTCTGGCTGCTGTTTGTCAGGTGCTGTTCCCCACACACATCCTCAGCACATTCTAAAGCAAGAATGGAGTGAGGGCCTCTCTAAAAATAATCACACTTGCTGAAAGACCAGCCCTGCATAAATATCTCTAACAACAGTACAAACAGAAATCAGACTTCTTGCCCAATACTTTAGTTGAAATTTATGGCACCACTGGCCATGATTCTGTTATTACTATTCTACCTGGCTAAGGCTCAAAGTCACAGAAGTGGGAATTTCAGAGGTATTTTCAGAAATGATGTAGCTCATCTGGGGGAAAAAAAAAACAACCAAAAAACTTACTTAGTTCTACAAAATGCTGTACCAATGCATCAGTGAACAAAGCTATATATTACACATACATGTATACATATATGAACACATACACCATAAAGAGGGGACAGAGAAGTTAAGGACACACACACAGCCTCTGAAATTATATTTAATGCTACACCTTGGGAATAATAAAGCAAAGGGGAGGGGAAATAAAATCAAAGGGAATACTAGAAGACACTCTCTGGTGCTCTTGCAAATTTCACCAGCTGCTGGATGATTTATACGCAAAAAAACTAGAAGTTGAGCTTTAACTTAAATTTCCCTGCTTTCTTACTGGTTCGCTTCCAACCCTAGGAGTTTAATTAAAGTCCATCAGCCAAATTTTTCTGAAGGACGTAGGTTATTCCTTTTTAAAATCTTCCTGTACCAACTAACCCAGATTTTTTAAACTTTTGAGCTTTCACCAACCTGATTATGAATACATACACACATATACACACATTTTTAAGAAGGTTACAGAATTCAAGATGATCAACCCAAGAAATACCAACAGCTGCTGCTGGCCAATATGCACATATGCAGGTACATGCAACTTACACTAAAATGAGTAATGGGGCAAGATACAGTATTCTGTATTGCCAGTTCACATGTCAAGATCTAATAGCTACCTCCTCTTCATTCTTAACAGAGTACACAGTATTTGGTGACTGGGGAAGGAGAGTTCTATAAGAAATCTCCAAGAAAAGTGGATAAGCAGTTTTACTGCTTGTAAAAGGAATCTCTCTCTCATCTTCTCTAGTTTTCTCTAGGGAAATGGTGCAATAAATTTGATGAAGAAAGGAAGGATTTAAAGCCAGAGAAAATTAGGATTTCTCAAAGCAGAAACATGCTGCCCTTAGGAATAGATCTCCGCTATTTACTTGATCTACTGGAAGAACTCCTGGGGAGCATGTCTTAGCAAGAGAAAGGAAAGTTTGCTATGCTCTTCATTTCCTGTGTAATTCCAGAAACTGCCAGCACAATGCTGTTTGGGGAGAACCACACTACAGCTATTCAACAGGGAATTCAGCATTGTATTCTGAATGAATGGAAACTTTCTCAAAGATATATATTTGCTGCAACTAAAGTAGAATGCAAACCCAGTAAGGATGTGAGCCCCTATACACCTTCAATCAGCTAATTGCAAATTGTGACTCTTTCCATTATGACTTTCGCAATCCTTCGCAGCGCGAAACATCACAGTAAATCACCCGGGTTAGAGTTCACAGGAGCCACGAACTAAGTGCAATAAATCAGCACTAAAAATATTATGCAACTGCAGTTCAGCTGATACCAAGTGTAGCTAATTTAATGGAGAGGCTATCACTTTTATGTGTCCTTGCAAGTTAGTGATTTGGGGTCTCGGTGACCAGGATAAAGGAAAGGCTCTCCAAAATCTGGATTTCTTGGAATAAACTAGATTAATGGTTCCCTGCAAAAATCCCAGGGGTATTTCCCTCCTGCCACTGCAAAAACCTTCTGCTAAGTATGAAAATTTAAAGGACTGAAAATGCATCAGTAACACAGAACAGTAAGGGAACCACAAACTTTGGCTGGGTTCATGAGCCAGAACCTCATCCCCAAGCAGAATCAGACCTTTTAACTGAAGAGGAACAGTCACATGCCTCATTTCACCCTTACTTTGCTTTAAACTAGGCTGTTTCCTCCCCCGCCATATTCCACATTGGCTGATAAATTCCCCAACGGCGGGTGTTAACTAACTCTGCATTCCAGTCTGCTCTGCGTCATGGAGTTCCACATCCCACTGATGAGGAACACATGGCGGACATGTGCTAGGGGAGCCTGACAGCGCTCGCACAAGCAGGGATAACTCCTCTGACCTTTGGCTTTTTTCCTCTCTGTACCATCCCAACTGCACAATGAGAACTCTGTGCCCCTCTGTCGCCTACTGGTCACTCCAAGGATCATGGACACAAACTAAACCCTGACATTCCAACACTGAATACACGTTATGGCTAAAAATCTATGTTGAAAGCAAGCAATTGATTGTTCTGTGTCTCTGCCCTACACAAACCATCCAGAGGAATTTTTGACCACACAGGTTACATCTGGATCAACTGGGGTAAGTATGTCACAAAAAGAACAATGGTTATGCTTCCTCATCAACTCTGTGAAATAAGGTAACTCACAGTCTTGCTAAAAAGTAAACAGTGGCAACTGTATTAAAGCATTAAGATGTCTTTCTAAAATGAAAGGACCATTTATCATCTTTTTAGGACCTGAGCCTGGCTTAGAGTAACAATGAGCTTCAACTTCAGTGTTGTCCAGACTGAATGACTCATGCAGAGTACTGCATTTACCAAGTCACATGGACTCGAGGGTGTCCAAGCAATACAGTCATCCCTTCCTCCTTCAAAACCTCTGAAAAGTAAAACCGAATCTCGGGCTAAGTGCTGGTCTGAGACCGCAGCAGACAGACAGACAGACAAATGACTAATGGCAATCCATGCAACATACATTTACTGCCGATTAGAAACCAAATGCCGAGCCTCAAGCTCTCTGCTTTTAGCCTTATGTGTACTAGAACACTGGCCAGAATCCTGCAGTAAAATGAAAGCCATTGACAATAAGCCTTTCTATAACTACATTCAACAGAAGCTCCTGCTAATATTCCAGATTCTGAGATTCGTGAGATTCATGACCTCTTACCTGTCCAAGCTGTCAAGACACAGCATGATCTTTCTTTTATAAATAGGACCTAGATATGCTGTACTTTCCTTTCAACCCCCCACCAATGTATGAATAAAATAACATGGCAGCAGCAAAACAATAAAATTCTATGGAAGCAACAGTATTAAAATCAGTAATAGCACTATGTTCTTTAAAATATAAAGTCAATGTTTCACTAACTGCTTTTATACTATGTTCATGTTTATTGTACAAGTGTAACATATAAAAGCATCAAGAGCTTTCATTATACTTGGCTACACTGATTTTAGAAATAGTAAATAATTTTTAAAATACTCAATTTCTGAAATTAAAGGCTACACTCATCCCCAAGAAATTTAAAGAAAAAGTAGAACAAGTTGAGTGAAATTTAAATGCATAACATAATACAAAGGGCAAACTTCCTGAGAAAATGAATGCCTTCTAGCTACAGCAGTTACTCTTAGTGAGCTGAGAAACTAAACAGGCATGCAAATCCTACTCAGGGCATCCTGAGAACATCTATTCCACGCTCATGTCTCAAACAACAACTCTTGTGTCAGTATCTTTTTCTGAAATGTTCAGCAAAACCCTCCTTTCTAAAGAAATATGATTGAACATTTTTAAAGTGTGATTATAGTTTGAGAAGTTAGTGTGTAAAAGTCACACCCTTCTATTCAACAGACTTAGTTCCCTGGTTTTGATTCAGTCACATCCACTTGCTTTACTGGCAAAAATAACTTTTTACAGCTTTCTAAATTCCTATTAGTACTGTGAAACCAATTCAATTCTGGGAAGGGGAACCAGATTCTTTTCTGGCTTATGCATCTGTAAAAAGATTATTACCTAAATCAACACATACAATTTCTATTTTTTGATTGAGGAGCCAGAAAGAATGTTACTTATTTTCTGGATGATAGTCCGAAAATTTTATTTTTATTTGTGAGAAGACCAGACCTGGACTAATTGAAAGAGCAGATTTGGATCAACAGAAAAGACATCACTCTATAGAGGTCATATTTAGAGAAAATAAGTTATATCCAACAACTTTCTATGGTATTTCTCAAAATACCACTTGAATGCAAAGGAAACTTAGTCAGAAAACTTTGCTAATAGTGAAAACTCTTGATTTTTCAAAGAGAAGACCACCACCAAAGCTAGGATGTGTATTCCCTCTGTAGGCAGCTGAGATCAGCAAAGAGTTTTTGCTCCCTGCTCTGTCCTGAACTGCTCCTCAGGATTTTCCAATTGAGTTGCATTACTGGATCCCCCTGTTCCCTGCCAGTGGCACCACTTGTGGGGACATCTCCCAAATGCACAAACGAAACAGAACCGAGTTACCAAAGTTCTGCTGTTTAATCTATCAGAAGTCATGAAATATTTTTGACATATGTGACTTATGGAGTACTCAACTGTATGTCCAGCTGGGCATATATTTTAAAAGAGAAAAAACCACCACAGGAGCCGCAGAGTATTTCAGAGATGCCAATTTCCCAAGAACAACAGTTCTAGAGAGCAGAAACATTAAGGAAGTTGCAGCATGTTTATATATGGTCCATTTATTTAAAACCAATTATCAGCAGGGAAAAAAAAAGAGAAAAAGATGATATCTCCCAAGGCAACAGAAAGGAAATCAAGTGTATCAAAGCTGTTTCTGAGCTCCCTTTACCTACCCACTTGGCAATGCTGACTTTCGAGATTATACTACACCATCCATTTTTACTTTCATGATGCAAGGAGAAAAGGAAGAAAAAACTCCCCAATCTTACCCCCTCTTTTTCCTAAATTACCTTAAAAACAGATCTGCATTGTTACTTCAAGGTTACTAATGTTAGTACTGTATATATTTATAGATGAGGTATTCTTTTCTGTCTGAAGCACATGAGGTAATAAGTAGCTGGAATTGTCATGGTGATTTATTAACATATTCTCTAGGAGAAGCCCTGCACCTGCATCTGTGCAGACAGAACACCCACGAAGACTGAACTCACCCCTACACAGCCCACAAGATCTTAAAAGGAAATGCTCCAAATTTAGACCTGCTCCAACAGGTGTCTTTTACTGTTTCACTTTGCATGACCATAAATATCAGAGGTGGAGCAAAAAGCCCCCTGTCCATTGTAATCGTGCTTTGAAAACAAATACCTTTGCCCCCTCCCAAAGCAGAGGCAGCAGCTATGGAATTCTCATCATTTCCTCACTCATTCATCCTGTCAAGACCCAAGTCAGAGAGATGTCACCAGCAAAACCAGGCTCCAGGGATGAGCACATAACTTTATTTTTTTCTCTTCAAAGGGCCCTAAGCTGGCTCTGAAACGTCCCCAAACTGTATTTCTTTCATTCTAGTATCTCATCTTGCAGCTATTTGCCAAAGTGAATGACATGCACAGGCTGTTCATGGCTTTTTATAAGCTCTCATTACCCAAACAGGGAACCATTTCCTTGAAAATGCTTTCCCCAGCAGCATTAGTCTCTCTAGGCACCACCAATAAATTTGTCTTTTGGCTCAGCCTGCTGCACTCCAAAACGTGCCTGAATAGGTGTATTTGATATTGTTTTCCACTTGTTTACTGAGGGAGGATGTTACCTGTGGGACTTGTCATCAGGGTGATTAACAGCACAGGGAAAATAAAAGATAATTTTACCCGCCAAATTGAAAGCTTTGCCAGACTTGCTCTGGCAAGCAAAGAGCAAAATCCAGACTCCTTTCTGTGGTGTAACAAGGAGATGCAATCCCAAACCCAAAATGGCTATCCACGACTTACAAAACCACAAAACAAATCAAAATAACTAATCTGGAAAATAAATCCTAACCAAACTGAGAAAGAGAATAACAGGTTACACCATGAGCTTAGAAATTCCACTAAAATGTTTCATTCTGTAACACTTCCACTACAAAACACCCGGGTCAAGAGCAAATAAATATTTAATACTCAAAAGGTACTCAGGAGAAGGTGTGTTTTCCCCTGTCCCTCCTCACCAGCTGCTCTTTTATGGCAGGAAAGTGAAGAGCATGAAATCCAATGATAAGAAGAAGGCAAAGGTCAGGAAAAAGGTTTTTCTTCAAGGATTTAAATTAGCCTTCTACAGTTTTGTGTGTTTTGTCAACACAACTTCCCTCCTGTGAGGAGGGGAAGCCAAAGGGCCTTTGAACCATTTCTGTATGGGGTCTAGATTTTTACCAGTAACAAGATTCCTAGCTTTAAAGAAAAGCTCATCTTCCCTCTTCCCATTCCTTTCACCACTCCCTCCCTGTCCCTCCTTCCACTCCCCTCCTTAAAAAGAGACAGGAAAAAGAAAATAGACAAAGGATCTGAAGAACAAAACAAGCACTGGAGGAGTTCTAGAGTTCATGTAACGAGACCACTATAGCCCTTCAAAGGGACCATTAAAAGCAAAACAAACAAAAGCAACACCCTCAAGATGTCTATTGTATTTTATAGAGAACAAATAAGTGTACTGGAAATTCTCCCACCATCTTGCCACAAAGTCTGTTATTTCATGAAAACAAAGTCCAGAGATCAAGAAACAGCCAACATGGCAGCTGAAAGTCAGTCACATCAAATGATCCACGAAGAAAATGAGATAGGGCTTGCTTTTTTTTTTGCTTTTTTTTTCTCTTTAGTATGATGCATTAAAAAAAGACTTCAAAGACTGTTTCAAGAGTCACTTTTGTTTCTCACATGAGAAAATCAGGGGTTGAGCAGGTCTAGACAACTCAGTGGTTAAAACACCATTAGCTGCCAACACTTTGTCTTCCTAGAGCTCCCACGGTTGTTGTTACCCTGGATTTGCCTCAAATGAAATTACTTGATTTCCATATATATTTTGCTTCCCTCAGAGCTTCCCGAAGATGGCAGCTGCAGGACAGAGAGAGCACACCAACATCCACAGTTGGCGGTTTCAGATGTCAGAGGCTCATCCACGTGGGTACTGGCCCAATATTTCTGCTTGATGCTTCAAAGCATCATTTTTATTCATTTTTTATTCTTTTTAACACTTAGCAGATCTCTTTTTGCTCTTCTACACTATCTTTGGGCTTTACTTGGAGGGTGGCTAACACTTTACGTTTGCTTTCATAGCTGTGCATGCAAGAACTACAGGGAGACAGACAGATTTTTATCCCATCTGTATATCATCAACACTCCATTCACCAAATCCCAAACAGTAAAGCTTAAGATCTGCTGAAGACAATATAACTGAACAGGTGCTACTGAGGGCAAAGTTTAGCCTGCAGGATAAAGCCTGATAAATTTAGCTATAGGAATGAGAATCCTCTGGTTAGATGAACCTGTAAAATCAGGGGTCAACTAAGATCACATATGCTACAGCAGTTTCTAAGTCATTATATCACAGCCACCCTCTAGTGCCAGGAGGAAGCCATGAAGACAAGCTTGTCACTAACAGTAGATAAAATATTCCTCCCCTAGCCCAAAATAGATCTATTAGTCTTCATGTGCACAAACCCACAGAATGCATCAGTGATGAATTTCCTACTCCATACAAATCAGCTGCTGTGTATGTTCAGAAGGCTTGCCTGCAGCTTGGTCCCTGCCATGCCCAAGATAAGCCCAGGAGAGAGCCAGTGGAAACATGCTGGGACAGACTCCTTCCATTACAACAGTTAACAGGACCCACTCTTGATCACCTTCCTTCTAGGATAATCCTTAAACTCAGGCAGAGGAGGTGTCATCTTTCCATGGCCACAGAGCATCTCCCTCACATCTGGTAGTGGGATGTTCAAGGAAAGATTACACTGAGCTGTGGCCTACAGCACACACCAGAGGCATTTTCACAGCAGAGATTTATCTGAGAGCAGACCCCAGATGTCTGCATCCTTGACTTAAAAGGTCCACATGGATGAATTCCCAGATCTCAAATGGCTGTTCCACAGGTGTCTCATCTCACAGAGGTGAAAGTCTGACTGTCAGCCTGGGACAAACTACAAAGGTTGGCCTCTCAAGGAGCCAACACAGCTTTGCACAGAACACGTCAGACAACGTGTGCCTGAGAAAACTAAAATCACTGTACTGGAGAGCATAAAGAACAAGTCATCTTTCCTTCTCCTACTAATGGATATGAATTACACAGTGCAGAAAGCTCAGCTCGTCTGGCATATTTGATAAATTTATCCAAGTCCCCAGTTAAGTTTAATGGTGGCTATAGCATGGTTTCTGTAATGAATCTTTTGGGGCCTGGAAAGACAGCTGAGATTTTGTGCCTTAAATGCATAAGAGGGTCATGAAATCCTGAGAGCCTCTCATGGATACTCTGCCAATCCATTTGGGACTCAACCAGTGAGACAAGCATTTCATTTATGGAATAGGACCTATTCATTTATAGGCCTAACACTTCACAGTCTCTGAATCTAAACTGTATCTGACCTATTGCAATATAGGTTTCATTTCAAGAAGAGTTACCTTATCATGCATTTCTTTTCTTTCCCTGGATTTTTTCCTAATAAAGGTATAAGACAAGCCTATCAGTGGTTCCAATGATGTAACAAATAACAAAATACTGCTCCCAGAATATTGCAAAAGTGGCTTTTCCTCTTCCCTTCTCATCCTACTTTGTCTTTAACCATCTCTCCTACTACACAATTAGTTTATCTCATCCCAAGTTCAGTTTCTATTACAAGGACCCATGAGCTTACTTCTGAAGGATGGATCTTTTAATGACAAGTTCTTCATCCAAGTCAGCTTCATTAGCCATGAAGAGCAACCTTTTTCCTGTGTCATCCACTCCAATGAAGTCGCGCTGCTCCACTGAAGTAGAAAATCAAACACAATCATTATATAACCCCATTTTTATGCAGGCTGGAAAGACAAATGGCACCACCAACCACCCCCAAAATACAAAATCCAACTATCCCAGCAAATCCATTAATTTAACAAATATTGTTGATAACTTTTTCAACTCCTTGTCAGTTGGAGTAGCTGATATATATCATGGCATTCAAAACATTTGCCCTGAAAGGTTTGTGCATCCTTTTTATGAAGATGCCAACTACAGGTCCTGACATGCAACACTCAATTTTAAGCTGTGCTTTCCTTTTTTTTTCTTTGTTTTTTTTGTTTTTTTTTGTAAATAAAAACCCCTGCTACCTAAATTAAACCAACAACAAATCCAAGGCAAGCAGTGAGTTCTTCAAACCCAACTGCTTCTTCTTATAATGTCACTCCACATTAGAATTAGGGGGTCTGGAGAGGATTATGATTTCAGTTGAGATGTAAGCATTTTGCAAGTAATTTATTTTAGACAAATACCAACACGTAAATCACAAACACACATAAAAGCATAGATTCTAAGACTTCTACCATGATGCTTCTGGGTGGGTTAACTTGGTTTAAATATCTTTTTATAAAATTGTCCACCAAGAGAATACCTAACACTCACATGTATTATTGTGGCAGTCTGTATCTCCTGCAATCAGTGACTGTGCATCAGCAAGGACTCTGGCCTACTAAAATGTAAAGCTTTTATTTTTTAACAGTTTTCTACAACATCTGAATACAGTGGTGGCAGCTCATTCTAATTTTCACTCTGCAGCTGAGCTACCACTCTGGTGGCAGCCATATACTGATCTTTACGGACACAGGCTGTACAAGTAAGTCACAGCACAATTTTAACAAAAATCTTTTTTCTCCCAATAAATACTGTAATTTTGGGCCAAACTGGCACATATTTGATCTCCTAAGTTCTATGCCTTTAACCACGCTGGAGTAACAACATACCCTAGAAGAAGCTAATTCTCTAAGATAATTTTCAGACAAACTATTTTTAACTTTATTTTTCCTAGTTCAGGCCCATCCCTTGTTTTACCTATACCTGTTCTTACAGAGTTACCATAGTAATAAATACCATTAAAACAGTAAAATCTAATCAGCTGTTGAAACTTCTCCTGTGCAATCTTTGATCTAAGTAATCAAGCATACCCTCTTCAGAAAACCCCCAACCCATCTTAGAAATTCATTACACAGCAAAGAAATACAAAAATAGGCCTGAACATCTAAACCCATGACAAAATTAGTACAATTACAATAAAGCTTACTTGCTGTAAAAACTCAGAGTAAGTCTTGAAAACAGGGCCTATTTTCATTCTGAGGAGGGCTGTGAAGTTTGAGATTAGGGGTGAATGAACCCTCACCTCTGCCACCTAAGTGGGGTCTCCTGACAGGCTGGAAATACAACAGTGACTGACTTTCCTCCATTGAGGCCCCAACACTTCCCCAAAAGTTCAGGTCCTGCCTGCCCATCCCCTGGCCTTACAGGAACATATTACACTGCTACAGCAAAACTCTATGCAACAGGAAAAAGGGAAAAAACCAACTTGATAAGAGCAGGGCCAAGCACATGCCTGACACCAAACCAGCTGCTCTTGCTTGTGTGGATAGGTAAGATACAAACAGTGAAACCATGAGAGTGCACTGGGGGATTTTCTGTGGCAGATGCCAGGCCAGGTTTCCCCTTGTATACTGGCAATAAAAAACATTACTTCAGTAATTTAAAAAAAGACAAAACTTATGTACTAACATCAATTATCCAGAGGTACAAGAGTGCTGTTTCAAATCCCACTGGCATCACTTAGGAAGGAAAAAATAAATGGAAGAGCAGACACATAACTAGCTCACAAAATCCCTGCAAGAAGTATGAGAAAAGTATTAAAGTGAAAGTAACTTAACAAAATCATTTAAAGTATAAAAATGAAATGCAGGATGTGTTTTGCCTCCTCACAATAGATAAATAAGGACTTGACACTGCTATTGCAATATATTAATTATCTTACAAATTAGATCCCCATCAATTTTAAGGGTTTTAATGATATAAAGAAATTATGACATCATAAGAGAATGTTAAGCACTTTAGTGACAAAAAGAAATAAATTTCAGTTGTATTTTTTTAAATGCTTTCTAATCAATCATAATTTACTGACTCAAGAAAAAGACACCTCTGTTAAAGACTCAGTATCCCCACCCTTTCAATTAAATGGAGAAGATTTCACAGGATGCAGCCTTCAAGACCACCAAGAGGTCTTCTGGCAAACACAGAGAATACCAGTGATGGGATGCTTGCTGCTTTCAAGACATGAAAAATAAGCAGAAAAGAGTCACCACCCCCATCTTTTCTGCCTTTCTTTATACAAAGAAAAGTTCAGACACTATTTTCCACTCAATCCCTTGCAGGTCATCTTTAAGCACACAGCTCCATTCTGGGTATCTGAATTCCCCTGAATTCCAAACACTCTCTGTTTATTTGGGTTACTACCACTGACTAGCATTTTCATGTGTTTTTTTTTAATTGCCATTGCTCTTACTGCTCAGTTAAAAAAGCCAATGAGATTATTATTGTCACTATATGATCCCCTAAATATAAAACCCAATGAACTAGACCCTGCAATTTGCAGCTGAGTCAAACGTTGCAGGAAACCATCAGGATGAATTTATAGCACTTAACACACTGCAATTCATGCTAATTTAAGAACTGTTCTTTATATCACAGTTCTTGAATGTTCAATAATACTCCAAAAGCAACAACTTTGTATCAGATTCCATGACATATGCGAAATAAAATCTTGTTGATACTTCTCCAAAAACGAATTGCTTTGTAGGAACAGTGAAAAAATAAATCTAGCGGCTCGTCACGGGATCAATTTTCTAATACAAACACTTGAACAGTAGAGTCCAAGTACATGAAAACTTGTATGTGTTATAATTTAGAGAAGGAGATAATAGTGCCACCTACTATGGAAAACTGCCTAACATACTCCATGTTAATATCTTGTCTTTGGGTGCTTATAAGTTTCACCAAGTTTTAAGTGTCTGGGATGAAATTTCCAATGCCAGGTGCTTGCTTAAGAGGAGCATTTGAAAAACTTCAGCAAAAACCATTCAGTTGGTTCTAAGGCTAAGGAAAAAAAAAAGAGTTTAGCATAAGCAGAAATGGTTTGGTGTCCCTTCCCTTGAAAAGCTCTAGCGAGTTCTTGGAAAACTGCATCTTTACATGCTTTATTCTCCTCCAGCCTTCTATTTTTGCTGCTAATGTTTCTGGATATTTAATTCTTAAGGATAGATTGTTCCAATTTCTGAAATAGCAGGTGCTACCTAAGGTTTTCTGTACGATCAGGTGGTAAAAGCAAAGCACACAAGCCACGAGGCTCCACAGCCATGCTGCAATGACTGTTCCAGGGGAAAGGTGTTTTTTACAAGGAAATAAAAGTCATAAACTCACGGGGGTGAGGTAAAAGGAAAAAAACATAAAAAAATGAGGATTCTACAAGACAGGCTGGAAGGGACAGAAAGCAGCTCCTGAAAACTATTGGAAACTGTGACTGCCTGTTAAAGGACACTAGATGAGACAGGAATCAGAAGAGAACAGGTGACTCTAGGTGGATAAATGAACCAGATGAAGACAAGAAGCCAGAAACAGGACAGAAGATGGAACTGGCAGTTCCATCCATCATCAGAAAGAAAAGAGTAATAGATGACAAAGAAAAGCCAGGTTCTTGACAAGGATCCTTGAGGAAGGAAACTAAGGAAAGAGAACAGGAATGAAGGATGGTGGCAGCAAGAAGCCAGCACAGACAAAGGAAGATGGATGAGCAAAGGTAATGTTGACAGCAATAGGGTAGATTTACTCAAGTAGGAATGAAAGCCAGGAGGGTCTAATACTCCCTAAAATGTACTTCCCTCCTCCAGAACCTGAAGAAGAACCTAAGATTCCTGTCTTGGCCTTTCCCTGCTTTTAACAAATGACTGAAACAGGCCAGGTAGAGTTCATGTCTTGTTGGAGGCAGTTCACAGGAAACATGTCACTACTGCTGTCCATGGCAGCTCAAGTGGTGCTTTGCATGGGAGATCTGAGCCCCACAGAAAAACACCAGGGGTGATAGAACACTTCTACATAATGGAATTTTAGTCTTTTCAAGTTTGGTCTTTTACAGATCTGAAAAAACACACACAAATTTCAACAAGTCATGTAGGAAGAGTTATGCTACAAAGTCAAGCATGCTAACATAAAAAACAAGCAAAATAAGAACGCATGTACAATCTGATATGTTTATATTTGAAAAGAGCCTTCAGATAATCTTGTTTATCCTCACAGACCTCCTCACCCCCACCCTGTGTGCTCAGAGCTCACATGCTGGGAAGCACTATGATGTTTAACCACAGACCCATTAGTTTACAACTCCTGAATGCTCAACTCTCCACTGTAGCAGTGCTCTTGACAATGTTTTATGTGCCATTAGCACTTAGACTGCCTTTTCAAAAATAGAGGAGTTAGATCTGTTTGAGAGTCTAAGTACTAAATGCTTTCAGCCCTACTAACCTTACACATTGCTCCAGAAAAATCTTCATGCAGAGCCTAAAAGTTTTCTTTTAAAAACGTATTTCCTCCACTTTCAGACAACTATTGGCTTGCATTTCACTCCTCTCTCAAACAGTTTGAAGCTACATTTTCTTACTTGTATTCCAGTAATGCCTCTGAGCTTTAATCAAGGACCAGGTCCTACTAAACTGCCAATAGCCAAGACTCAGCATTTTAACAGATATCATTAACAGCAAATGAGAGGTATGGTGTGGGAACAACTGTGTGGTATTTAGTACTTTTAGCATATAAGTAGAATGAGTATAATAGCCCTGATCTGCCTTACAGCAGTGTTGTGAGAACAGATACATTAAAAATTACAAGGCACTAACTAAGATATTATGGTAAAATGGACAAGATAAGCATCTAATCAGCTCCTTGAAATCAGTGGGAGTTTTGCCTAGCAAAAGGCTCCTGGATGTGATTTCAGAAGAGTAATTCACTACATACCATGAGAGGGGAGAATTTCTAGAAGGGCTTGTTACCCACCTAGTGCCGGTCCCTACAGTCAGTGTAAAATTCCCAGCTATAATCTGGCTGATGCTTAGTGCTCTTGAAAAACCTAACGGTTTTAATGTTCATATGTAACAAAAATTCAGGGTTTCATCCAAAACTCACTGAAGTCACCTGGAGCTTTTCCCTTAACTCTTGTGAGCTTTGGATCACAGCCTGCAAGATTACATGAGTCTAATACTTAATTCTGAGCTGGAAAAAACCAAGTCACACCCTCACCAGGGAATCTGAGGAAAAACAGGGTATCTGTGCCTTTTTTATTTCTTTTGCTCTGGGACTGATAACTAAACATATCATACATACCAGTGGTTTCTCTATAATTTATTAATAAATATGTATTCCTTCCTACATACCTGGCTTTTTTTTCCCTTTCTGTCCTGGTACCCCTTCTGTTGGTTCATGAGCTTTCTTCATTAACATGGAGAGAGAAGCATCATGTGTTCGAAAGAGGTCCACAACTTTATATAAATCAACATCTGTGATCAGATCGCAGCTCAACACCAAGACATCAGTCTGTCAAAGAAGAAAAAAAAACCAGCAAACCTTTCAGATATAGAAATTACCACATATGGACTAGCATTTGAACACCCAAACCCAAATATACATGTTAACTTTTTTCTTATTTTTAAATTTACCACTGCCAAAAATAGCTCCTGGTTTTTACCAGTGCACTTTTCTTGAGTCCTGCTATTACTGTTGTTTGGTTAATGCTTATCCAGATCTGGACCATATACAATATGTGACCATCTGAATTGTCTTCATCTTCTCCTAAGGACACAGAAGCCATGGCTTTCAAGACCAACAAGAAATTCTGCACTTATTTCAACAGCTACTTTTAGTTATATAATGAGGTAGAAAAGAAATCCTTCTGAAGAACTCCTTTTTAGCTGACTTTGCATCTGGCAACAAAGTGCTGGAAAAGATATTTAAACTATGTTATTTTATTGGGGGACAAAAAAAACAAAGACTATCTAGGATGTGATTTACTCAGTAATTGCACTGCGATGGTGGGCTCAGTTTAGAAATACATTTCCTAAAACCAGCAATACTCCATATTACAAGGAAAAAAAAAAAGGACATTAGGTCCTATTTAATAGGAGGCTTGTACTTTATTTTGATCTCAGAGGATTCCAAAATCCCTTAGGTAGTTTTTAAGAGAACTGCTGCAGAAGTCACAGGAACATTGTCACATATTGAGCAAGACACAGAAGCTTCATTAACGGTGGACACTATCAATATAATCCACTTAAAAACTCTTATTTAGAAAAACATTTCTGTATTTCATATGGGTTGTGAGATATGCTGCCAAAAACCTATGAGTTCAGCAATTAACTTAATTTAAACTAATCCTAACATAATATTTGCGCAGCATGGCTGACACAAAAGTAGCAAATTTCCACTTTTTGTTAATGATCAACCTTCTAAAGGCCTCTCCAGAAGACAGTGTTTCTTTTCTGACAGTTACCATTTTCACTTTCGCTGCTGCCATTTTCCATGCTAAGCCTCCCTGCAGTGTGACATGGCTGCCTAATTTTATCTTTTTAAAAGACAATATTTAATAAGAAGGGCATTAGACAATACTTAGAAAATATCTGAGTTAATCCATGGAGGATCAATCAGCAATTCTACTCTTACTTTTGAAAACTATGTTGGTTTAAAGCAAACTATTTCAGCATTGACCTCTCATTCCAGAAAGGTTTATTAAAGAAAAGATTGCTTTTTTATCTAACACGAGGAGATTCCACATTGTAATTGAGATTAGCTGAGGTCTGGTATTTACATTATTTGACAGGTTCTCCTATAACTGCTAGGCAGTTTCATGTGTTTACCAATAAGGTGTTGGAATTCATCATGTCACAAACTGTTGGAGCTGCTGATTTGGCATGCTGTGCAAAAGGTCAAGCTCTTCCATGTTCATGTGATTTGTCCCCACTTTACTGAGAAACACCTGGCCGCTTTACATGAAGGAGCAATCTGCAGGTTGAGAATTTTACACATTCAAAACCTGACTTGCATCACTTCTTTTAACATAGTTTCAAAATGTGTATTTTATATTACAGTTTTGCCCAAGGAAAGTGTTTTAATTAGCACTTCTCTAAAAAAACCCAACATGCACACATTGGAAAAAACCCCAACAACCCAAACCACTAAAGTGAGTTGCCCAGCACTCTGGAGCAGCCCTGCTCCAACATTCCAGGGTGCACAAAGAAAATAAGAAAAAAATTCAGCTTGGTGTGGAAGCAAATCTCCCGCTTCACAACTGTAAACTGTGAAGAAACACATATTAAATATCCTGGAAAATCCTGCAAAATTTTCAGATATTCTGTTTTTACAAGAGCACGAATGAATAACAACGTTTACAGAAAAGACCAAAAGGTATTCAAGACCCATATAAATAGACCTGTACTTTTCAAACTCACTTTATAGAAAGAAGAGATTGCCAGCTTCAAATCTAGCTGCATTCGCTCCAGTGATGAAAATAAGAAATAATCAAATGAGAGAGACTGACACCCCAATAGTCTTATACTAAGGAATGACTATCTGGACTTGTAAAACAAACCTTGTAATTATTGCACATTTTACTAAATGCTTTAATCTGTCACTAATGCAAAAACCCAACAAGCATTTCATAGTTCTGACCAGGCTCCCGGGTTTTTTCTCCTCCCTATAGGACAAGCTTTTTGCAAAAACTGAATGCAAGACCCCTGAGGAGCATACGGGAACAGAACCACCAAATGTCTGGTTGCCATCTGTTCTACCCATTTACTCTCCCAATATGTAAATAAACGTCAGTGAGCGCAGGGACCAGTGAAACACACAGTTGCTCTGTAAAGCCCACATTTCTGCCTCTCCTCCTGATGAGCAGAGCAGTGGCCTCAGAAGCACGCTGAGAATACACCATGAAAGGCTCTTTTGGGACTTGACAGCTTCCCCTTTGAAACACCACCCCCCTCATAAATAAAGCCCTCACTGTCTAATGGATGCACTTTTTTTTTCCAGTGTACAACTCCTGAACGAATAAACTAATGGCTGAATGAAAAAATAAACTATCCTAGAACCTTAGCAGAAGTGTGTGTTTTTCTTTACGTTTTCGAGGTGGGTGTAGAAGAAAGAAAATAAATGGTAGAACTTGTGGGTTTTTTACATATATACACACCAAATAAATGCAGTGCACCTTTCCCAATGAGCCACTGATACAAAGAAGAGAAGTACATACTTACTACATGCACTCACGTGCTAACAAGGGGTATGTGAACATACTTGACTTCATGAATTATGCAAACGCCTAAGTACACGCACATCTCTTAATGAAATACATGTAACAATGATTACATCAACCCCAAACTATTACACAGACGATAAGAATCAACACGAACTGATTAAAAAAACCCCAGCAAGCACACACCTCAAGCAGAACGACTGCAAAGTAAAAAAATGCACTCACAAATGCACTCTCCACACACATTACAACCACGGGCAGGGCAAGGCAAGGGTCTTAAATCAAGAAGGACCATCTAATGGATGGCGCATGAGACAAATACTTGGAATATCTGGCATCTTCCTGCTCTGCCAAACTTGACACATTTTGTGTGCCATTTGGTCTCTACTACTTTTATGACAAAGAGCAGGTCTCATCACAGACCAGGGCTCTGCCACAGAAGCTGCTCTACAGAGCAGGTGAAAAGGCCACCAAGCATAAGAGAGCAGCAAATGATTTTGGGTTGAGGAACACCAGAAAACACTGCATTGCTACCCTCAGGGACAGCAGCCCTGCCCTCCTGGGAGCACAGCTCATGTTTTTGTGAGCATCACAAGAGCCACAGCAAAGACAAGGAGAGTATAATGCTCCTTGGAAGTGTTAACTTGGGCCTTAGCAATCCCTTTTAACCTCAGATTTGCAATTCATTCACTCAAATGAAAAACTGAGACTAGGCTACTGACCAGTGGAGAAAGGTGGGATTCTGCAGAGATCATTCTACCTATGATCCGAGTTTCAAGAAGATCCTTCTGCATCCCTATTAACTTCATGAATTATTGGAGCTCTGGCCTTTCAGCCCAACCATCCCTGAATACAGAGTATTCAGTTAAGTCAAGTATGAAAACACGGCACTAAGGTCCCCACTTCTCCATTCTACCTTTCTAACACTGGCTAACAGCACATCACCATCAAATGTTATAAACTGTGAAATGGTCAGATATTAAATAAGTTAAATACTTGATCCAGATAAATAAAACAGGGTAACATAAAACATGAAGAGATTTATACAAAATAGAGAACACAGTAAGGAAAAAACACTGAAAACCAGTAGGTCAACAACTATATTAAACCCAGCACAATATGGAAAATATACACAAAAACAAGACCAAAAGCAGATTGTTTCAAGAACTAGGATCAAGACAGCCGATTTAAAAATAGAAAACATGTTTTCAATGGAACTAATTCATACCACAGATCAAAAGATGGATGCAATTATATGGTGTAATATACCAGCATAAATAAAAAGCCTTGGACTTTCTCACACCCTGCATACAAAGGCAATGCTAAAAACCCTTTTATATTCAGCAATTATTGCTGGAGCCCTTATGATCAAACAAGAGATGTCAAGGTTACCACAGATAGCTGGCAGCAAATTATGAATTTTTAGTGGTATTCACTATGCTTTTTCTATCAAGTATAGACAAGGGCAGGACCTCACAGCCTAAACTGCTGATGGCCTCAAAAACAGCAGACTAGAAAATGAGAAAACATGTGTTGCAAGGAAACTGTAATATGAACAAAATCAGCCTCAAGAGAAAGAGGAAAACAAATGTCAGATTGCATTATAAACAGAAAAGAAGCAAAACATCCACAAGCAGTAGAACCAGCTTCTTAACTGAACTGAAAACAGACAAAACACTGAAGTTAAATGTTAAACATTTCTAATTGCAAAGTATTACAGCTGAGACTTTGACAGGAAAAGAAAGAAAATCAAGAGATCAGACATACTCAACCTAAGTTAATACATGCACAAACAGAGAACTTTGCATCACTTCCTGCGGTGTCACCAAACAACAGGGGAGAGAGAGAGAAACAAGTTATAATTACTGCTGGAATTAGGACTGAATTTTATACACAATAGCCTGGAACTTCACCCACATGTTGCATTAACAGTGGGGTTTGTGTGTAATGCTTTTTATTATTCTAAAGAGTGGAAAGGGAAAAAACAGTTTGGCTGTGGGCAAGCATTTTGATTGCTTGTTAGCATTCTCCAGGCAAAGTCAAAGATACCTCCCAGCAATTGCATTACTCACCACTCTTCAGATCAGAAACTTACATCCAAGGCTTTAAATAATTCCTTTTTATCTCAGTCTCTATTAAGAGACCTCCAATTTCCACACCTGTGACCTCTTTGAAGCTCTATGGCTGTTACTGCAACTGGAGCAGGGAACTTCATTTATTTTGTGATGTCTGTAAGATCTTGTTAGCTACCAACTGAACGGGCCGCCTTTGGCTGGGAATTCCCACTCTCCTTATGTAATGTCCTTGATGACAAGATTCAGAGGGAAATAATGATTTAGTGCTTTCCTAGCAGACACAAAGCATTTACCTACTCTGCTGTCACCCTGCAACAGGAAGTTTGCTGTAGACCAGCACCTTCTAAACTATTCTGAGGATAGAGGACAGTGTAGGCACAGAATGTCTCTCAATCTGAAATCCAGAAGCAACCTTTCCTCATTAAAAGATGGAGGAATTATTTTTTAAGATCTGTGTAATGTGAAAGGAGCTTCTTAGAGGCTTATTTTTCCCTTAAAAAAAAAAAAAAAAAGAAAACAGAAAAGTCTGATATAGGAGCTAAGGGAGTCTCTTCTAATTTCCTGGATGGCCCTGAATTCATCATGTGAAGATATCTTAAGGCAATGTGAATGCCTTCACATACGTAACCTGTCAGCATCACTGTTTATCTTCCCAAAGAAAGCTGCAAAGAAGATGCCAGAAGCTGGGGAGGAGGCTTAACCCCAATCCCATCACATGGCTCATCCTATGTTTTGTATCAGATTGGACCATACAATGAAAACACCATTTTAGGTTATCTTCTCATCTCATGAGCTATCATCCAAAATCAATATTTTTTAATTTACATACATATAAGCTAGGAACAGGAAAGATATTCAAGCCTAGAAGGCATCCTGTCTCCTCCCAGAAGGAAGTCGTGTTACCTATGCTCAAACTGACATGTGAGGTGGAAAAGTGTAATTTACAGTTCTCAGCAACCAAACCCAGAACTATAGAGATGAACTAGTGTTCAAACACTTCTAAAGGATACTTTCAAAGCAGGATAAAAGTGTCAAAATTGATATTTTGACACTTACTGAACTGTAAAACTTCTGGTCTGGAACACAAGCTTTGCAATCCACCTTTTTCTCTAGTTTCAACTAAATCAATCTTGTCCTACTTATACAGTACTCCAAAAGTAATTTTCCCAGCTTATTCCTCTACCCACATCACCCTTCTTCACTGGTTCTGTTCTCTATCACACGAACCACAACCTGTTTACTGTCCTCTTAATAGCCTATCCCATCCACTTGTCACGCATTTAACAAATCTACTTCTACCTCACTTCAATACAGGATGACAGCCCTAGTATCTATTTGTATCTTCTAAAGGGTGTGACTTCAGCCTCTGCTGTCTTTGTTTTTTTTTTTAGTAAAAGAAATCTGCTACCCTTACACTTGCAGAACACTGACAGTTGTCATCCTATCAGTATCCTGGGGCACTGGACTGACACAGTTGATCCTATAATGGTAGGCTTTCTCATCTGTCTGAGATCAGGGTCATCTCCTGGGTTTATGTCCCAATCCTGAGTATGTGGTTTTCCCATCTAAAGGCATCCAGAAGTGTGCACTGTGCCTGCAAAAGCTATGGGGAGCACCCAGATCCTGCATTTGCCAGTTCATGGAGGGTAAGCCAAGCAAGGTAAATTCTCTCCTGGCTCAATGCAGTGCATGGACAGACCCCTTCTCCACAGGCAGAGCTCCAGAAACAAATGGCACTCTCCTCATCACTCCTTTCCTGGAAGGCAGGTTTCCAGGACTACCTGGACGGCAGCACTGCCAGACCTGCTGTGCAGCTGATCTTGGATCCTGCCTCCCACAAACAGAAAGGCAGCAGTCGGGCTCCAACCTCAACAGCAGCAGCGCAGGAGGAATTGCTGCCAAAGCCCAGAGCTCAAGCCCAGGCTTAACACTTAATGTAAGCAGAGCCTTAGGCAGTCAGGTGCTGCAGTCATACACACAATAATAATAAAAAGTAGTCCTAATGGAGCTCAACCGGCTCAACTTATTGAAGGGAAAGAAGGCCTTTGCCCACAGCCAGCAATCAGCCCAACTGCAGATCTCTCAGCAGCACAACAAAAAGCAGGAA
>NW_005054347.1:3072432-3084035 GCF_000277835.1 Geospiza fortis
GGAATGACTGGATTCAAGGGCTAGGAACCAGTGATCAGCATAGGAATAAAATGCAAAGTGGTTTAAGAGGAAGAATAAGTAAAACCTGTAATAAAATATCAAAGTATGTAATAGACAATTCATACACTCTAGTAGATAAAGAAAGTCTTGCTATGTTTCAGAAATACTTTTGCTAAGTCATCCCTAAGTTTTGGGACTAACAGACCCAACTAGTGGGTGCAAACTCCCATAAAGACTAGAGGATCATAATGGTTGCTTGCAGTCGCAAACTAGGCACTAAATAAAAACCAAAACATACAAGCATGTGTCCTCAGGAATCATTCTGCCATCCTGCAGCTAGTATCAGCACGATCTTAAATTTAAAAAAAAACCTTGCCAAGGTCAAAACAAGTCATTACACAACACCCATTTTCAACACTGCTTCAAAAGAAAACCCAAATTCTGATGTACTCTGCAAAGCAGAAGCTCTGTGAGACAGCTCAGTGAAACTGCTACTGTGCACCAGCCTGCACAGGAGGGGAAACCACCTGCCTGAAACCATCAGCCTTGTTCAAATCTTGGGGCTCTTCTCTAAACACTTTTCATGCTGTGGTAAATAAAAGTACTATTATGAACTGTAGATCCCTAAACTAATCTTCTACACAGGATCATTTCTCCTCTAGCACCTTTCCAATTTTTCTAATGGGGTTTGGACTGCAGCAACTGCTGTTGTAAGAAAAATGTTATGAAAACTCCAAGCCCTCCACTGCTTTTTCCAGCACTATTAGTCTACATCCAGATTTTTCACCATCTTCCCAAAGAAGCTGATTGAATTTATACTACAGAAGAATATCTAAATTTGCTTCATGAAAAATCTAAATGCACATTTGCTTTTCCATTTTCAGTACAGAACCAAGGAAAAACGAGATAACCTGTTTGGGTTTCCCAGTTAACACAGCATGACAAAAATGCAAAATTAAATTCCAGGCATCCTAAAGTCCACTGATCTTTACCATGGCTTTCACCAAATTAAACAGTGACAGAAAACCAGTGCTGAGAAGAGTGACAGCCTCTGGGATAGACGGTGCTGTTCACAACACCACATTCCTACTATCAGTGTTACACAACTGTACCAAGCTGCAAAACCAGACATAGGGGAAAACCCTCTCCAGCACAATTAAGTCCATGAGTTGACATTTGGCATCTCCTTCCTCCCACATTCCCCAAAAACTGGAACTAGGTGCTTAGGCTCCCACACACAGATCGGCTGCGTCTGATCTAAACAATTCCATTTTCTCTTTCAGGGGAAGAATATCACCTGCAATTATACCTTCTTTGGACATTTTTCTGGAAGAACATTCCTTCCTTGCTGCCTGCAGCCTTTCTTTGGTTTGTTTCTAGCCTGTGGGATTTCTACTTGTGTATCTTCCCCATGTCTGGATCTTAACAGATCTTCCCTCACAGAATGTTTGGGCTTTTCATGGCAATTGTGGGCATTACAGCTGTCACAGTGTCATCCTTAAAGCACAGTAAGTTATTTACACAGGGCAGCTGTATATATTTTAAATAGGGAAAATGAACAAAGATTTACCAAAATGAACACTACTATTTACTTCTCAAAAAATGAAAACCAGTAGTGGCTGACAAAACCAGGAAAATATTTTTACCAGGATGCTTTTAAATAAATTACTTCAGCTATATGCCTATGCAAAGAGCTTGCTGTGTCTGCAAGCAGAATAGGCTGAATTTGTGCAATTCGTCAGAAACCACAGAGGGCCTAAATGAAAACACACACTGTAATACAGGAAAAGCAATGACCATTAACTTCTACATGGGAACAAGAGGTATCGGTTAACATAATGAGCACAGGCCCGGAGTTCCCAGGAGCATGAAAAGGAAAAGGACATGCAGTGGGAGATGCAACAATTGAAACTGACAGGCATCTCAAGTCTGTCAATGACTCTTCTCGCAAAACACCTAAGGTTTTGCAGTCTCTATAATGGAAGGCATCCTCTTGAGTGGACAATGGGCAGAATAGCAAATGCCCTAATAATCATTCTTGATCCAATCTTCACAGCTAATTGCCTTATTCAAACTTCTGGTGTTTAAGCCATTATCCATAGTAAACCTGGGCAGCAAAATAATTTAATTAGCTAGAATCTTCTAAAGCTGAAAAACATTAGAAAAAATAAAATAAAACAACAAACAAACAAAAACCCCCAACAACTGCTGAATTCTCTCTTACCCTGCCAGAAAAAATAATGATCAGCTGAAAGTCCTGAACACATTCTTCAAGCACAGAGTCAGGCAGTGGTGCATCGTTCCTCCCAGCCACCCAGCCTGAGCACCTGCCCATGTAGCTGCTTTCTACAAAGACCATCAGCTCTGCTTTGGGAATGGGACTTGGGCATGCAAACTCTAATAAATGTTTAAAAAAACAAAAATAATGTTGGCTAGTGCCTTCAGTGGTGGCAGCTTTCAGTAAGAGGCAGGGAGAGAAAAAACATGCTACATACCCTGTGAACTGCCATCTGATACATCTGCTTTCCTTACTAACAACATTGTTAAAGGCAGAAACAGAAAAACCACCAAGACAGCATTTTTATTTGCATTTTAAACACTTTAAGTAAAAAATGTTTGCTGTCAGCTGAGCTGGAAGAAAATTATTAAATTATTTTTACTATTTCAAAACAGATTAATAGAATATTTAGTTCAGCCTTGCTATTATATAGACCTTGTCTCTTACAAATGAATTTAATTTGGGTTTTTTATTTCCACTGACAGTACAAAAAAATACATAACTCTATATATTATGGGGACCTAAGTTTTTCTTTCCATGCTCACCAAACTCTGCTCAGTCGTACCAAAAGGATTCAGATTCCATCTTCCAGCCGTTCCAGCAAGCTTCCTTACATCATGTGTTTGGAAAGGAGATTTTTCAGCAGAGGAAGCAGAGCGCTTCGCCGTGCTGGCCAAGACTCCACGGATCAGTGACCCTCAGCAGCACACAGACCACCACCGTGACATCACACTTTCCACAACATGGATCCCAAAGATGCACATACCAAGAGAATCTGGAGTTTCAATCTTTGTTTATTTGCTCAAAGAAAGTTGGTTTTTCTCCTTCTTCTTGGTAGCTTTTTAGGGTTTGTTTTGCTTTGCTTTTAAAGAGCTCTATTACTTTGTAATCTTACTTTTTGAAACTGAGAAAACCAGGTGGACCACCTGAGATGAAACATTTCTCTCACAAGCACTCACCAGCGATAGCAGCAGAAGACAAGCTGATTAATTCACACCATATTATTCAGGGCTTCCATTAACACAGCTAAGGGCTCATCAAGGGAGGAAAATATGAAATTGTTCCATTGCTGTTACTCTGCTGGAACGCCACATTTTAATCACTGTCTGGAGTATAGTTGAGTGACACAAGGGAGAGAAATGCTTAATAGAAGATGAAAATAATACAGACTCAGTGAAGACAAATGTTTGATCCAGGCACACCCAATCCACCCAAAACAAAGATTCATGAGTTAACCAGATTTTTCAACCTGCTGCCTGGAGAGCCCCAGCCTGGGAGGGGTGCCAGACAGCAGCTGTGTGGGTCTGGTAAAATTTGGCACAGGAAACAAAATGGTCAAATATTAGAGATGCCTAAATTTCAGAGGAGTTCATTTGTAAACTATAGTGACACGCCTTGCCATTTATTTTTTTCATCAACAATAATCTACAATCCACAAAAAGAGCTTTGGCAGCCTGATGAATGGTACAAGCGGAAGGTCACAGAAACAGAGTCCTCAAAGGGGTTACCTGAGTAACGAGTTTTGCCTCCTGTCATTCCAGCTATTGATTTACTTAGTTTATTTAAAAGCAAACAAAAATACAACAAAACAGATTCTCATTCTAGGAGGAAATTGGGGGATTCTTACCTTGTTTACACCTGGAAAACTGTCTCACAATCATATTCTGCTCTGATTAAAACTTTTCTGTAATTTTCAGCCTATGTTTTCTCACAACTAATTTAAACCCATTTATACTCCACTCTGAATATCTTATCTCCTTTTCTAGTGTTTGTCCCACATTTGATACATTTGAGTTCCACACCTGCTCAGCATTCCTGGCAAACAACCCCTTCTCATTGCCTTCAGCAATACAATGAATTTCTCATCTGTACCATAAAGAATACGTTACCTGATACATTCTAGTTTTGCATCAACCTTTCCTTCCTCCATCAGAGTGGCTGCTTATCATCACACTATTTCAACTAGTACATTCTGAGACACTGCAATTTACTCTTGGGCTTCTAGCTCCTACCACAAATTTATTGTTATTGTTCCCCAAAATCATAAGTTCTGTGTTACCAGGCAAACTCTATGTGCTATAACAGGGCAGGTCATGGCACACATTTTGCATACTGGTCCTGTGAATCAGCCCTAAGTGGTCTATTGAACTGCAAGAGAAGGCCTTTAAGAATGGCAGCAGAAGTCAAATAAATGAAGACCTATTTCTGGACTGCAAAAAACCATACTGGATGTATCAAAAGACTTTAGAATATGACTTGAAAAAATCATGTCCACTAATAACAGCGACAGAGAAAAAGCCTCCCTAAGTGAGCCAGGGGATTTCATTACATAAAATTACAAGGAACATCAAAATAAGTTCACTTTTAAAAAGGCTGTTCCCCATAATAACAACAACAACAAAATTACCACTGAAAGACAAGCTGCCTACAAAACCAAACTGCATCATTTGCTATCACAGCCTATTTGTAGCAGACAGCACTCAATCTTTTCTCTTGCTAGAAAGTGTAATCACGTATCACCACTGAAACGGTAAAGACTTTTATGATTTCCCTATTATCCAGATTCAACTCACCTGACTGCTCCAGCCAGTGCTGCTTACCAGTGAAAACCAGAAACAAGGACTAGTAATAGTTATTGAGGAGAAATCAAGTATATATGATTTTAAAGAAAAGCTGTATCTCTTCACCTCATTATGACTCAGTTCTCAGTTGGAGAATTGTGAGGACAAACTGATTAATGGTGTTTGCTATTCAGACCCCAGAACTGAATGTTTAATAAAACCAAACAAAACAACCCACTACACAAGTCAGTTAGGGAAGTACTGGTAAAGAATAGGCCAGACTGACACCCAGGCCTAGGAATACACAAAGTGAAACTTACAGGACCAAGTTTTCTGGTGTTCACTACTTTTCATGTAGGTGCCTTTGGGACTCAAGTTCAGCATAATATTTTTATTGCATGAAGGATCCAAGAAAAGGATACATTCAGACTTGTAATGAACATGAAAACCCTAATGAAGCTGCTACCTTGTCAATCAAGTGTAGGCTGAGACAGCCAAAAATAACAGGAAGACTTCTAATAGAGGAAAGAACTTGCATCTAGTATATCAACTTTGAAGCAAAATTGTCAAAAATATTATTATGTGTGTAGAGCGAGCAAACAGCAAACAAAAACTTTAATGAGTTTCCTTTGCTCTCATGAACTTCTGAACAACTTGCAAAAAGTAAGACTGGCAGTCAGATCGTTGTTACTGTGAATGAAAAGTCAGTCTTACCTGCCGCTAAAAACACCGTAAAGAGAGAAAACAATAGAAACTACACTTCCTTAGCCCTTAGAGGTTTTGCATGTATGGGCTCTCCTGCTACTTCTGAATGCAATTCTGCAAGTCTAATTTTGACATCTAATCTTTAAAGTATCAAACCTCATTACCCAAGGAGCAACACAACAAAAAGGGCCAAAACTGCAGGCACAGCAAGCAGCAGTGAGACTCCAGTCAAAGCTAGACAAGGCAGCAAGTCATGAAATGTTTTGCTTTAGAGTGTTTTATGCGCATCTCAGAATTTGTGATCAGCAGTTCTGCTACCCTTAGACATATTTCTTACTGTGCATTTATAATCTTGGCTCTACTCCCTGTCACTTGCACTGCACACAAGCAAGCTGTCTATGCTGTGCCATGTTACCTCGCTTTCACTGAGCATACTTGCTCTTCTGTCTGTGGGCAATTAACTCAATTTGTGACAACTAAGTTTCAGCAACCAGTTTAAACTTCTCATCAGACTTTTGGCATGGGCTGCAAAAAGCCTGCCAGCAAACTATGGCCACAAGAAGCAGTTGTTTTCACCAGGGAAACTCATTCTTCAACGAGATCACTCTCCTGCTGCACCGCAAACACAGCCAACATACAGCAGCTTTTCAGCTACCTCTACTGTGGAGTTCTCTCACCTCTATCACACAGGAGAGGGCATACCCTGTAAGAGGTGCACCAGTGGTATGCATTTACTACAGGAATGACTCCAAAATACACAGTGCAGCAATCTGCTCAAGAACTTAGTATAGGCTTCTTTCAAATAAGAGACCACTTTGTCCTCTGTGCCCAGGCAAGCAGACATGGAATAAAAAGGGCAGAAGCAGCTGCTGCCACTCATACATAGCATCTGACTTAGGAAAACTTGCGTGGTTTTCAGGACTACCTCACATCTTCTCTAAGCCTTTTTTCTGGAAAATAAACAGAAGATCAACACTGCCGCCTGTGAAGACACACTATTTTCTAACTCACAGACACTCTACTTGTTGCTTCCAGGGCCCCTAAGCAGACCTGGCTGGATTGCCAAAAAGACAGACACCCCAATATATGGGCTTGTCATTGATCAGACAATAAAACTGTAAGGTCAGGGTCCCAATTTGCAATGCAGATACTTCCTTGTTGCATGCATACATTTAAAAAATACTGCCAAACTGAGTTATGACAAAAGTGATTCTCCACATGACAGAAACACTCAGTTCAGTTAAACTGATTTTGCTAATTTTGATTTTGTTATGTATTCTCTTCACCCTCTAAATACTAGTCTGTGCATTAATCCCTTGCCAGACCTGTCTCGTTGTGCCATCTACACATCTGTATTTGCCTTGAAGTTTCACCTTGCCTCAAATGAAGTCTTTCTCTTGGGAGTACATAGCCTGTAACACTGCACTTTATTAGCTTCAAAAAGAGCTTCAAAAAGAAACCTCAGGACTTAAGCACTCATTGATGTTCTGTTGCAACACTTATTTAAACAGGCAATTTGGCTAAGATGGCCTAAACAGACATGGAACAAATCCTATGATTAAGTCTATGACAACAACAAAAACAAAATTCCGTCCCAGATCACAGCAAGAGCTCTGAGCAGCGTTTCTGCCTTACATGGGAGTGTTTTAATTATGCAGCTGGAAATTAAAATTCTATAAACTGCTGGTTTTATTCGAACAGCAGCCCTTTATCACATCTGGGCACTGTTTACTGAAGAGCTTACTGTAAGACCAAGGCAACAAAAGCAGAGAAGAAGCAGAAAACTGAAGCCCAGCACAAGTCACTGACCCAAGAGTGCAGGCACGCCTGTGTCATGACCAGCAGTGAACACGAATTCTCTGGAGCACCACTGCACTGCCTCAGACAGCAAAGAACATTTGTGCACAGCTACTCCGCCAAGCACTAGGTAGACAGACAACAACTATCACACTCTGTATCAAAAATCATAGAAACAAATACAACCTTTAAATTACCTTGCCAGAAAGTTAACACTGACCAAGAAGCAGCCAGAGCCCAGCCTGAACAGGCTCCAGCCTTCCCAGCTCTCAATTCCAATCATTCACAGTCTTTGTGCGAGTTCCCTTGTGAGGTGACCTTTACAAAATTCAGCTCTTTTGAAGACCAGGAAATTCAGTTATGCACAGTATCACTACACAGGACACTCCTTACAACACAACAAAAAAAATTATAGACAAATAACTTCCAGTTAAGTTCAATAAAAGACAGTAATACCTTAATTTTCTGGTGAATATGCCTCAGTGAATCTGCTGTACCCATGTCCATGTTGTCACTGATGCACACAAAATCAAGCTTCATTTTTGTGTCCAGGTTTAGCATCTTCTGGATTTCCTTCCTTGTAATCACAATGACCTCTAGGACAAAGGAGAGTGAGATGAGGCGAAGTAGAAAAAAAAATCTAAATAATATTTATCACAAATAGGATACACCCACTTTTTTATTTAGAAAGGCTAATGGAACTGTCAAAAGGCTTGAGTAACATAACTGGGTTCTCCACCCAGTCAAGCTCTTTTGGCAACAGTAACTTTTCAAGAAAAGAATTAAACTCTAATGAATGTGAAAACAATCTCCCCTGCTTGGCTGGGTGGAGGTTGTTACTGAAAGGGACGCATGCGTGTGTGGCATGAGCTAGCAAGACAGAACAGACACTTCTTGTATCATTAACCAGCAACCTCAAACCATATGTCCTCAAACAGAGCAATGAGACCCCGTGTTCATGTCACCAACACTTTAGAGCTTTGTCTTTTGCTGCCCCAATCCTGTGTAATCCTCTGTGGACAACACCAACCACACTATTACAATACAATGGTTAAACTATTTCTCAGCATCAGCTTGGCAAGAAAGTGGAGTAATATATGAGCAAGAAACTCGTTCCATCTACAAAAGAAAAAGGATAAATGCATATTTGAAGGAAATCAACACTGGCATGAAAGCATATTTTCCAAAATGAAGAATGTGAGAACAGAAGCTCTGCAAAGAAAATACTGAGGAAACAAGATGACAAGAAACCTTTTCCCCCAATCTTAAGAATGGGAAGGAAAAGCAACAACCAAATTTTCCAGTTAAAATATCCCCTCAAAACACCTCAACACTATAACATTGTATTCCACATGGAATTTTAACAGAGAATTGTGGGAAATAATAAATAATAATTATAATAATAGTATAGGCAAGATGAAGACACTTTGGGAATAAATCTGCATCAATCAAGATTCATCTTGAATCTATTAAAAGAAAAGAGAAAGGAACTGTAAACATGGGACTTGCGTGGCATTTTGGTGCCAGAGACATGGCTGCTCTTCCACTCCCATACTGGATGCCAGTGTGAATTCAAAAGAGGCTGAAGAACCTAGAGAAAAGGACTGAAAGCACACCTTGAATAAGGCAAAGAATTAACTGATGAAGAGGCAGCTGGTGTCAAGTGCAAGTTGTAAGCTCACACAGTTCAGCATAAACCTGGTGAGCTGGGCAAAAGCCTCCAAAATATTAGGAGAGATGAAACACTTGCAATTAGGGCGAAAGAGACACAGTGAGTCACCCATGGAACACCTACTTACTTACACAGCAAGTATGAGGAACTAATCCTCCAGGGAGAGAACTCATGCCACTGGATCATTTAATACAGGGGTGTACAGCTTGGTCACAGGCATGAAGCACAGAAGGAGCTGGAAGGCGGCAGTTTGCTTACTGAAGCTGAATGCATTTATTGAATACAACCCTGCATGTCCACATTTTCACTGGAGACAGATAAGCTGAAGCACTACATGTGAGAAAGGAGAAAGATCTCACTGCAGCACTGTCACAGAGTCACAGCATGGTTCAGGATGGAAGGGACCACACTGGGTCATCTAAGCAAACCTCCCTGCTCAAGCAGGGTCATCTCAAATCACATGGCACAGGATTGTGTCCAGATGGCTCTGGGATGTCCCCAGTGAGGGAGATCCCACACCCCCTCTGACAGTCTGTCCCAGTGCTCAGTCACCTGCACATTAAAGAAATTTTTCCCCATGTTCAGGTCAAACTTCCTGTGCATCAGCTTCTGCCTGTTTCCTCTTGTACCATTGCTTGGCACCACTGAGCAGAGCCTGGTCCATCTGACACCTCCCTTCAGAAACTGGTAAGACATTTTTGAGTTTCCCTCTCAGTTGTCTTGAGGCTGAACAGGCCCAGCTCCCTCAGCATTTCCTCATAAGGGAGATGCTCCAGTCCCTTCATCATCTTTGTTGCCCTCCACTGGACCTGCTCCAGGAGCTCCATGTCCTTCCTATCCTGAGGAGCCCAGGACTGGACACAGCACTCCAGATGTGCCTCACCAGGGCAGTGTAGAGGGGCAGCACCTAGTGCTAGTGGTCAAGAGCATCAAGTGGAAATGGTTATTTCTGAATAAAGAGCCAGACAAAGGACAATACTGATTATACAGAAGATTTTAACTATCTAAATTTCCATTGCAGGATAAAAGTATTGCAAAAAAAAAAAAAAAAAACCACCACAGGAGAACAGGCAAAGAAGGCAGACAGAATGCAGATTTCAACAAACAACAAATGAAAAACAAATCCAAAGAACGGAAGTTCTTTATGATTTTCTAATGAAACAGAATAAAGGCAAAGTTTGCTCTAAGTTTTGTTCCTTCCCACTGAAATAGTAAGAAGCTAACATGGATAATCATGAGCTGATCTTCACATCTTCACAGAAGATAGAAGCAGTCAGGAAGAAAGCCAGAGACTCAGGACGAAGTACAAAATAATCACAGAGACAAAACAGAGAAGAAGAAACACAAAAGAGAAACACAAACAACCCAGATGCTTGAAAGGTGTCAGGAAGGAGCTTTAGAAGAAGCTGGGGGGACGCCACAGAAAGATTTGGTCCAGCACTCAAAAGATGAACAAAAGCCTAACCTCAGAAGACACTGAAGAAGCTCACCAGGTACCAAATAGCACCTTAGTCCCAGTGAAAACAAAGCCCACAGGTGAGCACCACGAGTGTGCCGTTGTCCCCACCCTGCTGTGGCAACACGGACTGAGCGCCTCAGAGCCAGCAACCCTGACCCTGGGCCAGGCTGAAACAACAAACCACCAGGCATCCCCGGGAGATGGCACTTCTCATGGCTGCCATTAATGACTCTGAGAAAGGAACACGGGAGACTCGAGGTTAGTGACCCAGGGAATGACATCAGAGCTGGGAAAGGCCTCGAATCACAGAATCGCTGCAATGTTGGAAAAGATCTTGAAAATCATCAAGTCCAACCAACCAGCACCACCACCACTAAACCACGTCCTCAAGTGTCATATACTCATGGTTTCTGAACACTTCCAGGGATGGTGACACTACCACTTCTCTGGGCAATCCCTTCCAATGCTTTAAAATCCCTTCAGTGAAAAACATTTTTATAATATCCAATCTAAACCTCCCCCGGTGCAACTTGAGACCATTTCCTCTCGTCTTGCCACTTGTCACCTGGGAGAAAAGACCGACACACACCTCTCTACAACCTCCTTTTAGACACCCGCGGCCCTCGGTGAGAAGAGGGGTGCAGGCACAGCGAGCGCAGCCGAGAGGGCACGAAGGGATGTGACACGGGCCGACAGCACAGCTCCAGCGCGGAAGGGACATGTGCTACAGCACCTGCCCCGTCCAACAGGGCACCTGCGACACGGCACTGGAACGGACGGAGCGGCGGCGGTGAGCGGGGACAGCCCGTGGTGAGCAGGGGCAGTGCGCAGTCCCCAGGGTCAGCACGCCCAGAGCCCGCCGGGCCTCACCTTCGAAGCCGGCGCGCTCCAGCAGGTTCAGCGGGTACCAGAGCAGGGGCCGGTTTCCCACCGGGAGCAGCGGCTTCGGGATGCTGGAGGTCAGGTCCGTCATGCGGGAGCCGCCTCCGGCCGCCATCACCACGGCCTGGAACTCCATCGTGTGGCGGAGTGACACAGACAGGCAGGGCCTCACCGGGACAGGCGGGACGAGGCCGGGTCACGGCTCCGCTCCCCGCGACCGCTCCCGGCACTGACAGCGCAGCAATGGCG
>NW_005054347.1:3084241-3087999 GCF_000277835.1 Geospiza fortis
GGGGACACTGGGGGCTCTGTGTGTGGGGTGCACTGGGGACAGTGGGGGGACACTGGGAGCTCTGTGTGGGATGTACCGGGGGCACCGGGGGCTCTGTGTGGGGTGTACTGGGGACACTGGGGGCTCTGTGTGTGGGGTGTACCGGGGGCTCTGTGTGGGGTGTACCCGGGACACTGGGGGTCAGTTTGCAGCTGTGCTCCCCACACCATGTCCAGAGAAGGGACAGGACTCACAGCGCTCCCTGCCCCCACGCTCTCCACCCCGCAGGAGCCTGTGCGGGCAGCACCCAGCGTCCAGCGCCGTGCTGACCCTTCCAGCTGCAGAGCCAGACCCAGAGAAGCACAGACACAAACAGGGGCAGGACAGCAGGATCTGGGCCTGCAGTTTTATTGAATCCAGAGTCCCTGAGGCTCCCACGGCGCGGGCACACGGGGGTCTCATTCATCCGTGGGGTTCTTGTCGGTGTCGATGGACATGCAGTTGTACACGGCGTAGCGCAGCATCTCCTCGCAGATCTTGGCCCTGGCAGGGGGAATGCCAGGTCACAGCCATGATGGCCACAGAAAACCTCAGGCTTCCCTCCCCACGCCTGCCTGGACATGCCCCAGGGGAAGGCCTGGGGAGTCTTGATGGGAACCCCAGCACCAGCTCCAGGGAGTGGGGAGCATCCCTATCCCCAGCTCAACTCACGTGGAATAGTTGGGCAAGTAGAAGCTGCAGGCGCATGTGGAGGACTGTGGCATCACGTCCCACGCATCCGAGCTTGGGAGAAAGGAGAGTCAGACCCCAGCACAGCAACCTGACATCATGTGGGGACCCCAGCATGGCACAGGGACCCCAGCCAGGACGGACTCACTTCGACCTTTCCGGGTAGACATTGATCTGAACTGGGAGGCGGCTCCGGCCGGTGGCAAACTTGAGGAAATGGCTGAGATCCTCTGAGGGGAAGGACAGAGCACAGCTCTCAGGGACAGGGCTGTCCCAGCAAGATCTGCCTTGCAGAATCAGCCCAGGAGCATGGGGCAAAGCTAAGGATCCTTTCGGAACGCCAGGAAGGGCTGGCTGGGATGGCCCCAGCAGCTTCCCAGGGAAGCACCTGGTGAGCACCCCTGGGGCACAGGGCAGGGGGTGCCCCCTACCCTACCCTGTCCCACTGCACATGAAGAGCGTGTAAAGGCTTGGGGTCACTCACCACTGGTGAAGTTGTTGAGTGCCTCCAAGAAATACTTGATACGGGTATCATCAGGGGGGAAGTCATCAAATTTGACTGCAACAAAGAATGTGCAATGAATTAATTAGAAACTGCCAGCAAAGAAAAGGAAAGGAGGAGACTCTCTGCTTCTCAGTGAGCCTATGAGAGCCCGTGGCACCCCTGAGTGGGACCAGCACCTTGTGTCATGGTGGGTAGAGAAACAGAGGTCCTAGTTTGCAGAGTGGCCACTCAACTCTGCCCATAGCAGCTAAGGACCAGATGGACCAGAGTGGGGTTTGCTGCTAAACCTGAAGCATCCAGGGACCCTCTACCTAATCCTCCCCCAGGCTCTCAGGCACCCCATGACCAGGATGCATGTGCAGGACAAGCATTATCAAGGGGATCCCCTGCCCTTGTGGAGGGCAGGGAGCAGCTCTGGGCTGGCCCTGTGACTTACTGAACTTCTGCAGCTCAGCCACTGTGATCTCCGAGTCCCCACAGATCCTCTTCTCCATCTGCTGCCAGGTGAGCAGGTCCAGCACGGGCTGGGGCACCACACGGAGCAGCCCAGCACGTATGGCTGCAATCTGTGCGGACACAGGATGGGTTCCATGTCACCACAGTGGGTCTGAGCCCCAGGCAAGCCACCTAGGGCTCTGGGGACAGCAAACACAGGACCCCAGAAGGGATTCACCAGGGCACACAGACATCCTGGGCATGGGATGCACAAAGAAACCACCCAGCTGGAGCTGGCAACCACCAGTCCTGCAAGTACCAGGACATCTTGCCACAGGAGCAGGGTCCCCTTGCAGCCCTGTCAGCCCTGGGGGACAGTGTCACCTGCTCCTTGCTCTCCTCCAGCCGAGCCTTTTGCACCAGGCGGATGAACTCCCTGCGGTCCTCGTAGCGCACAGCGGTGTTGCTGCCGTTGGGGATCAGCTCCACCATGCGCTGGTCGCTCAGCACTGTGGTGTAGGTCAGCTCTCTGCCAAACATGAACTCAAAGCCTTCCTTGTCCACCCTCTCCAGCACCTCCAGCAGCTTCACCTGCAATCCAAATGAGCAATAGCCACCACAGTGGAGCCAGAGCAGCCATGAGAGAGCACAGCGCTGCTCTGCCAGCACCCGGCCCTGCTCACCAACTCTGAGTCCACAGTGGCAAAGTCCTTGCTCCAGCTGACCTCCTCCCCTGCCAGCTGCTTCCACACCAGTGCTGGCAAAGACAGGATCTGCCAAAAGGAGTGGACACAAGCATTCTCCTGTCTCTTCACTCATGGGCAGCCCCTCTGCCCAAGATAGTCTGGCCCCTGCCAAGCCCCCTCACTGGCCAGGAAGGCTCTGCTGTGCTCACCAGAAACTCCTTGCTCCTCAGGGCTGCTCCCATCAGCTGTCCGATCCACTCATACTTGGGGAAGTCCTTGCAGGAGGGGTTGGGGACATACCTGTCCCTGGTGTCACTGCTGCTGTTAGCCTGTGTGAGAGACTCTTAGGACACAGAGATGTGACAAGCCCAGCATGGTCTCTCCTGCAGCCTCCCCCACATTCACCCCTCCACCTGCCCCTCGTGCCCTTTACGCCCCTCCAGGAGATCTCCACCACCCAGGCACAAGCACAGCTGCCCCAGCCAATGGCCCTGCAAGCATTAAGGTAGGGCTAACACCCCAAGCTCTGCTGACTGACTCCCCTGGCCTGGACAGGCAGACTGTGGGATGCCAAACCTGATTGGAGGTGCGCACAAAGAACGGCAGGGGCACCGGCACATCGCTGGAGCTGGGACACAGCTCCTCTGACACATCTGTCAGGCTGTCCCGAAAGCCACCACCTGCAGGGCGGGCAGAGGATGCTCAGTGCCTGACACACCAGGGCCAGACACTGAGCCACAGTATCTGGCCAAGCTGCTCCCCTCCCTGGGGCAGCAGCAGCAGCACTGGTGGGGTAGGGGACATACAGGAATGATCTCATGTTTGCAGAGCAGGGGGCTGCCGCTCCCAGAGCAGCTGGGACAGCGTAGACACCCACTGAGCTGCACCCCAACACACGAGACACCAGGGGAGAGCTCTCACCACTGTCAATGATGCCCTCAGTGACGAAATCGCACTCCCACCACTGGCTGTAGGTCAGGGGCCACCTGTGGGGAAGCAACAGCCACATGCACATCCCTCCTCTGAGCATACCAGCAGCACCTGGAATCCCCTTGCACCCTGCTCTACGGAAGTGACACCCCACAAATATGACACTGAAAACCTACCTGTAGTCCAGGGGCTGATTGTTCTTGGAAGAGCTGAGGCCTTCATACAGCTGGAGAGTAGCAGAGCAGAAAGGGGATGAGATGGAGGCAAGACACCTGCTGAAGTGACAGGTACCTGGCACAGGGCATGGTGAGGCCATACCTGGGTGAAGACGGCGTTCCTGCAGCTGGGGTCCAGCGCGGGGTTGGCACGGTGCTCCCGGGCCAGGAGCCGGTTGATGTAGAGCTTTGGCAGGCTGTCAGGAGCAGAGCTCTCTGAGGACTGCAGACAGTGGGCAATGAGGGCTTCACTCTGCTTGGACAGCAGCAGGAAAGGCT
>NW_005054347.1:3088031-3092468 GCF_000277835.1 Geospiza fortis
CACAAGCAGGGATGGTTAGAGGTCTGATCCTGCCACCACCTGCTGTCTTTTCCACTCCTCAAGTCAGCCCTGGTGTCACAGGGGATGCTCCTCCATCCCTCAGGCACTGCCAAACATGGCAGCTCTCAGCCCTAAGCTGGTCTGTCCCCGCTGGATAAAGAGGAAACACTACAGCCCGCAGAAAACCTGAACTTGTGAGGAGATGCCCCTACTGGCACCATCCCAGGGAAGCCTGGCACATGCTAACCCTGAGTGCATTGAAGGTGCCGATGCTGTCCTCAGAGAGGGGGATCAGGTAACACAGGACACCTTCCAGGAGCTGGACAAACCTGGAGACAGGAGAGAAGCAGTGTGAGGCTGCAGGAGAGCAACATCTCACCACAACCCCTGGGCACTGTGCTCCCTGCACATGGGTCCCTCCAGCCCATTGAAAGACATCAGACGCCAGGGGAGCACCCACCCTCTGTCCAAGCACTTGATTTCGTTTCCCCAAAAAAAATGCTGCAAACAAGAGCAGCCCAGCCCATGCTGCTGCACTGCAGAGGGTCTCTGTGGGGCCAGTGTTGACCCCAGCCTGGGGCTGCCCTACAGGCCAAGGCACTTTGCTTTTTGGGACTGAGATCACTGTAGGAATTGTGGCATCCCTGTGCCGTACCTCTGGATGAGCACAGCTCTCCGGTACAGCACGTCGGCATCCACTCCTTCCAGGAGAGGGTAGCGAACCAGCCGGGCGGGCTGGAACACGCCAGCATTCAGGATCAGGTCCCACTCCCAGAAGGACACGATCTTAATCCCCTGCAGACGGACATTGTACCCTCGGACTGCCAACAAAGAACAGCGAGGCTGCGTGTGCTGCAGCCAGCGTGGCCGGGATGCCCCCAGCACCTGCAGCATCTCATATGAAGCTCATTCCTCAACCTTCCCGCCAGTGGATCCCAAAAAGCAGCAAGTGGGGTAGGAAGAGCCACAGGGTCAGGACTAGCTGAGGGTTTAGGGCCAGGCTGGGCTGGCAGGCACAGTCTGGGTGCACAGGCTCACCCCGGCACTCCAGGAAGCGGATCTCCAGCACGGGCATGTGGGTTTTCATGTCGCGGAGGATGCAGATGTTCTGGTAGCTGTTCCTGCACACAGCATGGAGGGAGATGGCAGAGCCATGAGGCACAGACAATGGTGAGGTGGCCAGCGAGGCACAGGCCACTCTGGCTCCCCAGCCAAGGATGTGCTTCTACCCATGCAAAAGCCCCCCCACCTCACCAGGGCTGTGGCAGGAGGTGCCCAAGCAGAGAAGAGGCTGTCAGAGGCACAGAGACGTTCTGGAGGAGGTGGAAGCCACATCCAAAAAGCCAGAAAAGAGCACAAATTCAAAGCAGTACAGAAAGACAAGACAGCTGAGAGCATGTCACTGTTCTTGGGGGTCCCAGCACATCTCACAAGGGCAGAACCATCCTTCAAGCAGAGTTGGTCATGCAAGGGTGGTGTGGTTTTGAAAGAAACAGGGACTTGTGTAAATGAGCAATTTACTAAGTGTATTTTCAATGCCTTGTCAAGGTCCCACCAAAGTCCTGTGAGCCCATGGGGAAAAAACACTACAAGCATTCAGATGCAGTGAACATCTTGAGAAGGCTGTTCAGGGCCTGGGTGAAGATGGAGAGGTGAAGCACCCCAGGACTTCTTGGCTACAGCATGGCAGAGATGCTCGGGAAGGTGGCAGCAGTGGTGTGTGCTCCAGAAGTGAGGAGGAAGAGGAAGAAAGACCACCAAAGTCACCAGGCAGAAGGAAGCACACTGCAGACCAGCTGCTGCAGCATGGGTGATGAGCAGGAGAGGAGATTAAGGCACTTGACTGGCACATGGAAGCAAGGGACCACCACACTTGTGGGAGCAGACATAGCCTGCACCCAGAGAGTTCAAACCCTTGGAGAGCCACTGTCACTGGCAAGTCACTCAGAACCAACCCCAGCCCCACCCTTAATATCTGCTCAGGGTGCAGAGACAGCTCAGGAGTGTGGCACAAGCTGGGCACAGGCTGCTCCTCACTCATTACTCACTGCTTAACTAGGACTGTTCTCAGGTGCTGCAGCCTGCTTAGTGTTCCCCCATACACAGCCACTCGCCTGGGCACATGGGAGTTGGACTGCACATCCAGTATCAGCCACAGCCTCCTGGGGGTGAGAAGAGCAAGAAACAGCATTGTCCTCCCCTCATGAGCTGCCTGGGCCCAGAGGTATTCCCAGAGTTGTCCCAGGCCTGGGGCGAGGCTGTATCTTCCTGGGGTGCCTTTGGCAGCAGCTGTCCCCCACCTCAACCGCATGCCCCCAGGTGCAGCAGGGGGAAAGGGTTGAAGAGGAAGATGGTGCTTTGCCCTGAACCCTGCCCTTCCCTGGCACAGCTGTTGGCATGGAGGGACACCCCGAGGTCTCACTTGACAATGGCTCCTTTCTTCATGTTGAGCCGCACCCAGTGCTGCCCTGGGGGCCCGTTGCTCTCCCAGAAGGTGTATGTCAGGTTGTCTGTCAGATGGGCTGCAGCACAATCCTCCTGCAAGTGAGCAGAGGGAGGGAGATGAGCATCCTTGGACACACCATGGCCTCCTCTTAGATATGTTCTGTGGGTCCAAAGGAGGACAGGAACAGGCCAGCCCCTCAGTTTGCTAGGCTGTGGGTGGATGGTGGCTCCCTGACATAGCAAACTGGGCATGGCTGTGGATCCCCAGTGCCCCAGAGACACAGTGGGGTTTTAACCCCAACACCCAGCTCCCGACAGCTTTGCTAGAGCAGCAAAACCCCCCACCATGCCCTGTCCCTCGCAGAGGGGACAGCCACAGCTGACCACTCCACCCCACATCTGTGCTGATGCTCACATGTCTTGTGCTGATTTGAGGCTGCAGAGGAGCCCCACTACGCACCGCGTGTGAGGAGACCTCGATGCTGTTGATGTGTTCTTTGATGCAGTCCACACTCTGCAGCTTCTTCTCACTGTGATCGTACAGGAAGCGCCCCAGCTCCATGTCGTGCTCATAGGTCCAGCCTGGGGGCACAGACCTGCAGGGAGGCTCTGTGTTAACAGGATGAGGAGACCAGGCTGCACCCCAAACCTGCCCACCAGCAGTGTGCAGGAGCCCCAGCCCCAGCTAAGACTGGCTGCAGTGTCTCATGGCCACCAAAGTGACATGGTGCCAGGCCACTGTGCTGCAGCAGACAGATGGCATGGCTGTAGCTCATCACCAGCACACCAGGTATTAATGGCCACTCCAACCCAGTGGAATAGCAGCACACTGTCACTCCAATGGTCTGTGGAGCAAAGGCCATCTTTGCTTGAGCAGTGCCGTTGTACCAATGTAAAAGGCATCTTGTGGCACTCATCCTCCTGCCTCCAGACCCTGAAGCCAGTCTTGGCCCTGCAGGCATATCCAGGCCCTGTCCAGCAGCCCCTCAGGATGCTGCAATCCTGCTCTAGGAGACGCATTCATACCGAAACTTCTGCACGGCAGCCTCATCCTGCTCTATGAGCCTGGGCATCTCTCCAAGGCGTATGGAGTACGTCAGGTCCACCACTTGTTCCCAGCTGGAGCAGCAGAGGCGGAGAAGTCACACAATGGAAAAGATGTGTCAGTGCTCAGTGTGTCCATTACTGCCTTAGCCTGAAGTGTAGTCAGCAGTAGTGGGGCACTGCGGGAGGGGGGGGGGGCACCCAGGAACAGCTGTGGGAAGGATGAGTGTCCCTGTACCCGAGTACAGGCTGGGACAGAGCAGGGGAATCCCGCCCTGCACGTGACCTTCCATCAGGAAAATAAAATTTGAGCTCTCTAATCGCTGCACAACCTCTGTGTCATTTGGGCTCAGCCCAAATTCAAATGACTCAGAACGCCCCTGGTATCATCTTTATTCTGTGCAGGCGCTGCCACAAGCAAACAGGATTAATCTACGAGGGAGCACCCACCTGCCCGCCGGTACTCGGTGGGGATGGGTCCCCCCTGCGCTGGAGGGAGTGAGTGGGCTATGCTGGGCGTGTCCAAGGGATTTGGGATGGTTGGGTTGCATGTCCTCTGTGGGGACCGGTCACACGCGTTTCGAGCGCCCAGAGCCCAGTTCCTGCCCGGGGCCATACCTGACAGCAGGTCTGTAATCAACCCCCAGCGTTTGGTGCTGACACTGGATCTTCTCCACGGAGTCAACCGGGACTAATTTATCTCCTCCCTCTCCGAACCTCTGCGCCAGGACCCAGCCCTCCGCCAAGCCACGGGTGCCCGCGTACTCCTCCAGCTGCTCCTGAAGGCACATCCCGTCCCGTCACCGCTGTCGGGACCCGGCCTGCCCGGGTGGTTCCCGGTGCCGCCCCGCGTTACCTTGCTGAGCTTGACCCAGAGCCCGGCGCTGTTGCAGTACTCCTCGCCGGTGGCGCGCAGGCAGCCGCCCTTCCGCACCTCGATCGTGGCCC
>NW_005054347.1:3092740-3106908 GCF_000277835.1 Geospiza fortis
ACTTCCCAGCTGCCGCCTCCACGCCAGGCAGGCGCCGCTCCGCCCGTGCCCCGGGCACGCCCCGGCGCTTCTTCATCACTCTCGGGCCGCAGGCGCTCCGGTCTCCAGTTCCGGGCCCCCTTTGCCAAAATGTGACTCTGTTACGCCCACTTCAGTATGTGCTCTCTCCCGGCCTCCAACATCTCTGTCATTGCCTGCATTCCGACAAGCAGAGAGGGAGTCCTGTGGCATCAGGGCACAGGGCTACATCTCCAGCCTGGATAGGGAAAAGAGGTTAGTGGGAATTCTGGTATGAGAGAGCCAGCTTCTGGCTGTTATATCCCTGCCCTGGGCAGGCCTGCAGCAGGTGGAGATGCTCCAAGCACTGCTGGGGAGGAGGACAGGCAGGGAACAGCTTTATCCCAGGTGGCAGAGGCATCCTGGCAGCAGGAGTGAGGCCATTACACCCAAAAGCACCAAACCCCACCTACCCCACCCTGCCCTGAACATGGAGTGTGCCACCCCATGTCATGTCTGCTTGTTGCATTCCACAGCAAGGCATGGCAGAGAGCAACTCAGCTCCACCCCATGCTACCTTACTTTCTTCAGGTTGGGCACAAAGGGCTGAGTTGAAGGATCATGAAACAAGCAGATGGCAGAGCTCAAAGGTCCCCTGGTGCCCGCCTGCTCTCCTGGCAGATCAGAGTCCAGCTCTATCCCTGCCTGCAAAGACACAGTACAGAGAGATCCAACAGCTGTTCATCCCTGCAGTGTTAGCTATTGAACACGAATGACTGTGCCTCACCGCAGCAATGGCCACCTCCCTTGCCGTGAACCACGATGCGGAAGAAATGTAGACTTCAGCCTTGCTCTTACCTGCAGTAACCATAGCCAGGAGGGTCCTGGGCCCTCCTGCAGCCAGTCACCCTGTACCACTGGTTTGCAGAGCTGCTGTAAACGGTTAAGCCAGTTAGTACTCTGAGTCACCTATGTGACGCTACTTTGTGTGCAAGACATGGCAGGGCTGATTTCTGCCTCACCTCCAGCTGCCTCTCACAACACCAGTCTTCATTGCTGCTCAGAATCACAGAATCATTTAGGCTGGAAAAGACCTCTAAGTTCATAGACTCCAACTGTTAACCCAGCACTGCCATTTTTATGACTAAACCATGTCCCCAAGTGTCACATCCACTATTTAACCCAACAGAAGGACACAGGAGCTCCAGGCAGACCTGAGAAATCATCAGGAAGGCCAGGAGCAGTTAGTTCATTCATTTTATTCTAGATCCTACACGAGGCAGGGACAGACAGAACCTGTCAAACTACTAAGAGTTTGTCATACTCCAGGGTAGTAGTAGCATAACAAGAACAGCTAACTACATGTGCGTTATTGATCACCTGACACTATTCTATCACAATCCAGCAAGTTGAAGGCAGGAGAGAGCGAGTGGTTACATGGAACCATGATGACATCACTCCCTCCCCCAGCTCACCCCTACCCACCCTGTAGAGCTGCAGCTCTGGCACATGGAGATGCTCCTCAGCAGCACAGAGACACCAGCACCTTCCTTAGGATGGCACTGGCTTGAAAATCAATCTCCACTGATTTGAGACTGGTTGTTGGGGCGAGGACACACAGATGCTGCTTCCTGATAATCAGGACTCTCTTGCCCCAGGCCACATGCAGCAGGACTCCAGGGCAGGGGCAATTGATTTGTCCCTTGTGAAACACGACAGGAGACAGTTCCTACCCACAGCTTTAGAGAGCAGAGAAGAAACGGGACCCAGCACTGATCTAACACCTATTTTGGGCCCCGAGATTGGACAGAGTTGAGCCAGGCTGACCTTTTCCACAATTTGCTGGGCTGTCACAGCAGACATTCAGTTTGTGATTGGCTTTAAAACGCTGCAGATGAGAGGATCACGCAGAGGACATCCAGGCCACTCCCAGCCCCTTCTTCCCAGCTTACCTTTGCACAGCAAATTTAACAGCACAATCAGTGGGTTATCTTGGCATTGTTCCACAGCTGCCATGATTTTCCAGACCCTCTGACCATGTACCAAACAATCTCACTGCTGCAATGGGCTCCTCTCCCTACTAGAGGGGCTTTCATTGGTCTCTCCACCCCAGTACACCACCACAGCAGCAACTGCTGCAATTCTCCAACATGCATATGGTGATAACACAAAATAGACAGTAAAACAATAGTTTATATGGTAAAAAACTTTTTCTCAGTATGCTTGTAGGAGTTAAATCCAGAGCATCCTGGGTGATTCCCTTTCTGCTAGGGCCAGAGTCCTGCTACTACAAGTATCTTTTGAACAGAAATCCCTGACACCAGCTACAGCCTTTCCCCAGAGTCCAGCAAGCCCTTGGGCAGCACTCAGTGGCAGGAAAGAAGAGGTCTCAGATGCTAAAAGACTTTGTTGGAAGGAAGAGTAGAGAAATGCAGGAAATGTGGGAAAAAGCTAGTTGATAACTCCATAGTCATCAAGTGCTTCAGGTTATGGAGGGCCTAGATCTAAAGTCAGTAGGATGAGACTGGAAGGTTGATCACAGTGCCCAGGGCTGTACAAGAAGTGTTAAGCATCTCCAAAGACAGAGGTGCCACAATTCTTCTAGGGAAGGATCCCACCACTTCAGCTAGGTTCTGCTCTCTGTGTCGCCTTGCACAGCAGCTCTCTCCTCATCATGGAAGGCTGGGGCTGTGTATGCAGATAATGAGAGGGAACAGAGCTGTCTAAACACATCTCAGTGAGAAACCTGAAGTGTTCTGGGTATACCTCTGTAATTGCCTCAGTTACTCTCCTTCAGCTGCAGTTGCTTCCAAGGGTAGGGAGCCAGAGGTGCTTGTTCCCCTAAAACTGATCACCCCAAGCAGCTCTAGCTCCTAACCTGCAGGAGCTCTGGCTCCTAACCTGCCCATTCCAGCAGGTGACATCAGCTCACCCTCCACCAAAGACTAGTGCCATCTTATCCATCACAGCCTGAACTACTTACTAACTAACACCTGCCCAGCAATAAAAAGAGGAGTCTATTTTATTGCTGCTTCTAATTCTGCTCAGTTAATAATGTGGCCTCCTGCTAATGTCCGGTAGAGGTAAGAGGACAAGGCTGGAAAAAGCAGTATCAATTCCATCCCAATGTCAGTCCCTTTTCAGATAGCTTATTTCAAATCCCAGCTCACTGCTGCAGGCTTCTTCCTCAACACTCCTGACTGAGGGCAAGCCAGCAGATCAAAGTCCTTTCACCAGCTTACTCATGCCCATTTAAAAGACACCCTAGGAAGTGACTCAGCCACCAGCACTGGTTCCACTCCTGTTCCCATTCACACTGCTGGTTGAAATCAGCCACAAAGCCACAGAGATCAATTCTGGAACAGCTCTAGGTTTACAGAAGACCTCCTCCAGCAGACAGGACTTCACACCCACGCAGCTGATCATGGAAGGCCCTGCTGCAGGCAAGGGCTGCCATAAACAGCTTCCCTAATTCACCCTGTGCTCTCTCTACTCACCACCATGCAGATGGCAGCACATGCTCTTTCCTGGTCCTATATCCCTTTTAGTAAAAACCCTCCTTGGCAGTTCTGGGAATACATGTTTCAAAAGAAACTAGTGAAGGGAAGGACTTTGTTTATAACTGGAAGTGATTTCTGGATGACAGACTCCTTCAACAGAGGAGAAAAAGCCATGAAACATTAAGACAGGATTAATCTTAACTCACAGCATCAGCCCCACTCCAGTGCAGCCCCAGTGATTCTGTGACTCACAGTAGTGGAGGTCCAACAGACCACACAGGCTGAAGATAGAGCTGGAGGTACAAATGCAGACTAACATCAAGCAGCTCCCAGTGCTAGGCAATGACCAGCCCTGGCCAGAGCTGGGAAGATCCACAAATACTTCCAAATGGTTGTGAAGGTTTTATTGCCCACCCTCACTCACAGAGCATGTGTCCATCTGCTCAAGGAGCTCCAACTCTTGGTACCCGGTTTCTACACTGCCCTAGGGCAAATGCTCTTCCTATTCACCTGAAACCTCCATGTCCTTTCCCATGGATGAGAGGAGGGCAGCAGAGCCTGGCACTGCTATGCCTGCTACTGCTTTAACCTCTGCAGTCTGGAAGATGAACTTGGCCCTGACAGCAGATCTCCATGAGAACTAGAAGAGAGTAGTTGTAACACTGCCATTCAGGGGTAAACTGAGGCCCAAAGAGCCTGGGAGCACAGCTGCCAGGCCACCAGCATGCTGGATACAGAACTAAAAGAACAAAAGGGAAGCAGACAGCTCCCACTCACTGTGAGGGAGCAGCTTCCCCAGCAGTCTCTGCTGTGTAAGAGGTGCCAGGAATGACAGGAACTCAGATTCTGTGTGATGTAAAAGCATGGGAGTCCCTTCGGAATCTCCCACAGTCCTGCTGTGCAGGTCTGTTATGACACCTGGTGGCCAAAGACACCCCTGCAGCACCTGCCACCAGCCCGCCCCATTCTTTTTAATCCTAGATGAACGATCTAATTTCCATTGACCTCATTTGAGAGCAGGAACAAGGCAACAGAGCATGGTCAGGACACACCGATCATCTTGGCCACCCCCTCGTCTCAGAAGCAGCTCACAGTTCTGTCCTGTGCTGTAAGTGCTGTGCAGCTTTGTCTCCTTACCCCACTTTTGTTTGAGCAAAGTGCAGCCTGGAAGGAGTGAGCATTGTGGAGCTACAAGATGACGTGGAGAAGAAACTCATTACAAAAGCCTACCAGCTTTTTGATGCATGAGGGCTCAGCCAGGGTTCCATCATCACAATCACATTTACAATCCAAGTTAGCTCCCACCCTGTTGAAGACCCAACCCTTCATGTCAACTGCTGGCAGCCAGGCTTCACACCTATATATTTATTATATATATACACATCCCGTGGGGACAAGGGAATGCTTCCCACTGCATGGTTTTCTTGAACAATTGTCCATGCTGCTTGGTCAGGCTGCAACATCACTCTTCCCACGGACTCATATCTGTGTCAATGGCCACGCAGTTATAGGCAGCATAGCGCAACTTCTCTTCACATACTTTGGCTCTAGGGATGGCAGGAAGGAAAAAAAGAGAAAGGTAAGGAGGAGCTGCCATTGCTGGATTTGCCAGTTGAAAGGACAAGATGTTTTCTGAAATGGAGGATATGCTTCACCAGGGACTCACAGAGAGAAACTCAGCAGCCACAAGGGACAGGCAGGGGATGGAAGTGTGGCAAAGTGATGGGGCCCAATGGATCAGCACCAAGGTTAAGAAGAGAGCCCACACACAGTCTTCCAGACACAGGGAAGCACCAAAACTTACGTGGCATAGTTGGGCAAGAAGAGAGTGCTGGAGCAGGTGGATGACTCTGGCAAAGCATCTGTTGTCTCTGAGCTGGGGAGAACGTGACAAACTGGTTAGAACCAGCAGGCCAGCATGGCAGGGAGCCCAGACAACACACCCCTGTGGTGTGGGATCTGTCAGCTTTGCAGTCTACGGAAGAATGGACTTACCCCATCTTGTCTGGATAGATATAGATCCGTGCTGGAAGGCGACTTCTGCCAGTGACAAATCTGAGGAAGCGGCTGCGATCCTCTGTGAAGAAAAAGCAAAGACATCAGCAAACCCAGCACTAGCGAGCAGTCCCTTCAGCCTAGCTGCTTGCTTTCCTTGAGTGGTTTCCCTCCCAGCCCCCAGCCAGCAGGCAGGAGCTGTCATGGCACAAGATATGCACGGACAGAGAAAATTGCTCACCATTGGTAAAGTTATTGAGTGCTTCCCAGAAGTACTGAACTCGGGTATCCTGTGGCTCAAAGTCCTCAAACCGGGCTGTCACAAAGGATACAGAAAAGAGTTTAATAAAGATCTGAGCTCCTCCCTCCTCGGCAGTAGTGCCTGCAGGCTGTGACCACATAGACCCAAGGTGCAAGAAACATAGATGGTTAGGCCCCTCTCAGGAAGCACAGCCAGATCCACATCTCAGCTCCACAGGGGCTCAGATACTGGCAGCCAAGGGATGACCCAGCCTCTACTATGAGGCCCAGGACGGAGTCAAAGGACACTCCTGTTCTCATCAGCACCCAGCTAAAGGCAAGAAGTACACAGGACCACAGTCTCACTGTGAGAAAGGCTAATACTGGCCTCCCACGCTTTTCCTTGTGCCAGCACAGACAGAAGACAGTCTTGCTTTCAGGAAAAGAGTTTTCAGCAAAGCCCTTCACTTACTGAGCCTCTTCAGGGCATCCACTGTGACTTCAGGGTCTCCACAGACCTTTTTTTCTAGCTCCTGCCATGTAAGGAGGTCAAGAACAGCTTGGGGCACCACCTTCAGCAGCCCAGCCTGCATGGCCATGATCTGAAAAGGAGACAAGGCAGGTAAGCAGCATGTCTTGCCCATTTCCCTGACTCAAGGTTAACCCTAGGGACACTACTGGATTCAAGCCATATGACTGCTTTGCACATGCTCCAAGGAACCTGAAGGAACAGGACAGGATCCCAGAGAGATGCACCCACTGAGAAAGCCTGTGTCAGAGCTGTGAATAAAACCCCCTATCACCCGTGCTACTAGAAGCCACTTTGCTTCTTAACAGCTCCATAGGCTCCAGAACCCCACTGAAAGGGTTGCATATCATTGCCCTAATGAGCACAGGGATGCTAACCACAGTGCATTTTACCAGAAACAGGCTGTGGGCAGGTGTCTGGGAGCCAATGACCAGCCACAGGGTGAGACAGTGTCACCTGCTCCTTGCTCTCCTCCAGCCGAGCCTTTTGCACCAGGCGGATGAACTCCCTGCGGTCCTCGTAGCGCACAGCGGTGTTGCTGCCGTTGGGGATCAGCTCCACCATGCGCTGGTCGCTCAGCACTGTGGTGTAGGTCAGCTCATTCCCAAATTTGAACTCAAAGGTGTCTTTATCCATGACTTCCATCACCTCCAGGAGCTTCACCTGTCCAGGCACCAAGTAAGTCCATGTTAGAGAGATGGTCAGAGAGCAGTGATGTGCCCAAGCCCTCATCTTCTCCCTTCCCAGACAAGCGACAATGACACAACATGGGATATGCTGCCCTAAAGCTGTTTAGCAGACCTTGGGTCATTGCATGCTTAAAGCAGCAGTCAGCATGGCTGTATCTCTGTAAGAGCATTTGGTGCATCCTTATAGCTGAAAGTTGCCCTTTGTTGTGTTTATTTGACATATCATAGGAGGAAGACATGAGGACAGGGACACAAATCAGCACCTTGCTGAGTGCCACAAGGAATAGGATAGGCACAGCCTCCCAGTCCCTCTCACCAACACGGAGTCCACAGCAGGGAAGTCTTTGCTCCAGCTGACCTCTTCCCCTGTTAATTGTTTCCATACAAAGCCAGGAAGAGCCAGGACCTGAAGAAGAAGAGAGATTTTATTGAGTCTGTGTCAAAATGAGACCTCACCAAAGATGGAGATAGGACTCAACAATGCAGACACAAAGAGCCTTCCCTACTTCTCCCTCTACATGCAGAGCTCATCATAGCTGAGTAGAGACCAAACGCTATCTCCCAAGCTCTCAGCATCATGCCCCAAAACTCAGGCTGTGAGTTCTCCAAACTGCTTGGCCCCAAATACCTCTTTTCCCAGTATGCGACCACAGAGCCTTTCCATGCTCCTGTTAGACAGGCTTCAGGAGAGGGCTATCAATTCCCTTTGCAGCAAATCTTCTCAGAGGGATGGGGTTAAAAACTTACCAGAAACTCCTTGCCCCTCAGAGCTGCTCCCATGATCTGCCCAATCCACTCGTACTTTGCGAAGTCTTTACAAGAGGGGTTGGGGACATACATGTCCCTGGCTTCTCCAGTGCCATTACCCTGTAGGAGCGAGAGGCAAAACTCCAAGTCATAATTTCAGCACAGCATGAAACACCACAAACTACTCCTGCCATGCCTCTGGGCACTTCTCACAGCAGGAGTGGGCTAAACCCCCCATCCCCCTTGGCAATATTCCCAGAGACAGACCAGTATCCAGGCACTTGTCAGCATATTCTAAAATGAAATACCACAAAGCAAACCCCTCACAAAGAAAAGCTTCAAGTAGGTATGTCCCTGGCATGCAAAGGGATAGGGACAGTGCTGCATTGCCAGGCATGGAAGGGTTTGCCCCAAACATCCCAACGCACAGCACCTGGTTGGATGTGCGCACGAAGAAGGGCAGAGGCACAGGGGTGTCTGCTGAGCTGGGGCACAGCTCCTCTGACATGTCTGCTAGGCTGTCTCGAAAACCACCACCTGCAACCCCAAAAGAAGGGTATTCTTAGTGATGTGAACTCCCCATGTGCTGATCTTCAGAGTTATGGAGCAAAGATGAGGATTCCTGGCCCTGGGTTGAGCAGAAGGCTCCTACTAGAGCCTTATGTCACTGGAGAAAGTAAGACAAGAAAAAGAACATCCCTGCCTGGCCTGTGGAGAACAGCCAGAAGGATCATTGGCACTGGTAAAGCTGCTGTTAGCGAATAATGGAAATTTGGTCCCCCTCCCAGCAAACAGCACTCTTTATCTGAGACACAGCCAGAGGTGGCAGGACAAGGCAACCTGCCTTCCCTCTCTCCTCCACGGGAATTAACACTGGAACCAAACAAAAGCACCTACAGCAACAGTCACCTCATCAGCCCCCGACTGCTCCAGAGGAGCTCTGGCCTCCTGCAGCCCCTACCTTGGTCGATGATGCCCTCTGCGATAAATTTGCACTCCCACCACTGGTCATAACGTAACGGCCACCTGTGGAGAACCAGGCATCACCTGAGGTGCTGCTCAAAGCCAAGGAGGTGCTGGGACAGGCACAGCAGGGACATCAAGGGACTAGGGTGGAACAGTCTGAGTTTAGGACAGGACAAGATCTCAATCTCCAGAGACAGCTGCATTCTCAGTAGGGAGGTGACACCTTGGGGAACAGGCCCTGATCCCATGGCTGAGCTGGCTCCTGTGCTAGCAAACCCTCTCCAGAGTACAGGACATGGGCTTCCCAAACACCCTGCTGTAACAGGACACAGCTCCCAGCTCTGCATGGTGCCTTCCCTTCCCAAGACACTGCTTACCTATAATCCAGAGGCTTTTCAAACTTGTCTGAGGGTTTCAGGCCTTCATATACCTGCAACAAGCAGAGACAATCAAGGTTGGTATCCCCTCTCCAGGAGAACTGGTGCCACATGAAGACAGGTACATCAAACACATCAAGTCTCACAGCAGTTTGGGGTGTTTGTGCACGCACAGAGCCCCAGATCTACTGGAGATTGGGAGAAGAATGCACACAGGAAGATCAGCATTGCTGTAAAACCACAACACAGAACTCTATGCAGCTACTTGACTGCTGTCACATGAAAATTCTCTGCTGCCTTTTTAGTGCAACAGGACTGTTACACTCTCCACTAACAACATGCCACAGAGAGCATCCAGGATAGAGTACAGATTTTAACTCAGAGATCCTAAATCCCTTATAGATATCATTCCTTATGGGACCATCAGCACCTGTAATTACGGAGCCTGTGAGTCACATGAAGAAGCCTTGAAGGCTTGGTCTGTCTCCAGCTCCAAGCTCTCCCTTCCACCCATCTTAATGCAGATCATTTTGATTTTGGGATGCCCCAGTCTCCCCAGAGCAGCAGGGACCCTTGCAGGAGGAACAGTACCTGGGTGAAGACAGCATTCTTGCAGCTGGGGTCCAGGGCAGGGTTGTCCCGGTGCTCCATGGCCAGGCGCCGGTTAATGTAGAGCCTTGGCATGAAGTTGGGCTTGCTGGTCTCCGAGTCCTTCAGACACTGGGTAATGAGAGCCGTACGCTTCTTGGACAGCAGCAAGAACTGCTTGATGTGCTGCCAACAGGGACCCACAAAACATGTCATTACTTTCTGTTGAAGCCATCACACCTCTAGGTTTCTCCCTTTCCCAGGGCCTTCCTGCACAGAGACATTCTCATTGACAGTATTTGCTTCCCCTCTGCCTCTGAAAGATTCTGCATTCTGGCCTAAGGGAGATAACAAGCTCAGCCTTCAATCTGCCAGCTGTCATCTGATGCTCACACTCCAGTGTTCCTTAGAGTCTCCTTTACCCTCACTCTACCAGAACACTGGTCTTACTATCCCTTTTAGTAGTCAAAGCCAGCTCCTCTAAACAAACAAAAAACCCCAAATGCTTTGGGTCCATGTTGACCTGGCACAGGAATTACAGTGCTTTCTGACACCAGGCCTGGAAACACACAGAATAGGCCTATCCTGGTAATGTCCAGAATGTGTATTCTTGGAGGGATATAAGGAAAACAGACAACTGGATGGATGAACTCAGCACTATGTAAAGGATGAAAAGCAAAAACTTATTAAAGCCAGGAAGAATGTTACTGGTAAAAGCCTTGATGTTTGGACAAGCCAGCTCAAAGCTGCTGGCAGGAAGCGCAGGAACAGAGCGTCCTGGGCTGAGATCTTGGAGGGGATGTGGATCCAGCTTGCATGCCCAGTGCTGCTATGATCCAAGTCCCTTTGAGGGTGAGATGCTCTGGTTTGAGTCCACTTGTCAGCCCACATGTACATGCTTCTACATCAGCAGTTTAGCAGGAAAATAAACAATATCACCTTTCACAGTGTTAGTGACTTGAGCTCAGGAAGGTATTTCCCTCCAGCTGCTTTAAAGGCAACAAGCCCTGCCTGCCTCCCTTGCCACAGCACAAGCACCATCACCCTGCCAGACTGAGGCCCCAACAAGACACACAGCCAACTGCTCACCTTGAGCTTGCTGAATGTGCCAACAGTGTGGTCCCAGGCTGGCACCAAGTGATGCAGGACACTGTCCAGGAGCTTGATGAACCTAAATTCCAAAGAAGAAGGTATTGCAACAAGGAGTGATGGGGATCTGCTCATGTCTACTCTAGACCATACATCCCTGAACCAGAAAAATAACTGATCCAAACGAAACCCAGCATAGTTTTTTACCTCATGGAACCTTTGGTACTAAATTCCCACTCCCTGGGCACTGCATTGATTTTGCATCCCTTACAAGCGACTCTGCATACACCTGCCCCCGACACTGCACAGATATGTTGTGCTTGCGACACACAAGACACTGTAAACTTGAGCTACAGAACTCCTCTGAAAGCACAAGGAAGCCACCCCAGAGAGCCCACTTTGTCCCCAGATGGCTGCTATTTTCTCCAGTGTCCAGGACATCTGTCTCAAGAGGAGTGTCATATTTTTACAGCTTCCAGCCATGTACACGCTGGAGATGGGAGCAATCCCTGCAGGCAATGGCACCTCTGCCCCCCTCCACACAGTACCTTTGAATGAGCACAGCCCGTCGGTACAGCAGGTCAGGGTCAGTCCCTTCTAGGCGAGGGTAACGCACCAAATTGGGCAACTGGAACATGTCAGCACTGAGCCCCAAGTCCCTCTGTCGGGAGGATTTGATTTTGATGCCTCGGATACGAACATCAATCCCATCATCTGCCAAGGAAGACCATAAATGATATGTCAAGATCACAAGAAAGCAAGCCTTAAATAAAGTGTAGGAAGTCTATAAGCAAAAACAGTAGGAATGTACCAGCTCCACCAGCTCTGGGACTGGGCACTGTGAGCTCCAAATACCTCTGTGAAGAAGAAGCAGGGCATTTACAGGAGAAAAATAACTAAATTATTGAAGGCAGAGAAAGATAGGATGAAATCTGAGAACGTGCAAAACTTCAGATCTCCCAGAAGTTTCCCATGGTTCTTTTGAATCTCATCTAAAACAGCCCACAGGGAGAAGAAGTACAAGTCACAGCATAAACTCTTAATGTACAGTATTTTACAGGTGCATTATGGATGTGGCCACAACAACCAGCCCTACCTCTGCACTCCACAATCCGGATCTCAATGACAGGCAGGTGTGTTGTCATGTCCTCAAGGATGCACACATCCCCAATATAGCTCCTGCAAACACAGAACAGATGAGGATTAAAGGGCGGTTCCCTCATCCATCCTGCCAAAATCCACTCAGACACTTGTAAGGGAAGAAGGGAAGACAGTTTGCATCTTTTGAAATGGGAGCCTGTGGCAAGAACTCAGTTCTTGATTACAATTACAGCTGAATTCCTGAACCTGCTGGTGACTCAGGTCCAGGTACTGTGATTCTGATGTGTCCCACAATTGGATTAGGAGAGCCCTGATGACTGTACCATGCTACTGTAGGCAGAGTGAACCCACATCCCAGAGAGCCTGGCTTGTACTGCATGCCTGCTTAAGGCCAGTGTTCAGCAGCTTGGGCCCCTGCAAGAGCCATGACACCCTGTGCACCTCCACCACTCACTCATCAATGCCAACGTCGTTCAGCTTCTTCAGATTGTCCCCCTCGCCCCCATACACAGCGACCCGCTTGGGCATGAAGTTCTCATCAGTGGTATCCACTGTCAGCAGCAGCTTCCTGCAAAGGCAAGCAGGACATTAAGGAGAAGGCAAGTGCATCTGAACACCTATCACTACTCCCGCTCATCACTTGGTCATGTTGTTACCAAGCTGGGATTCCCAGGTACCTCTGACAATGCTGAAGCCAACTTCAAGCCCAGAGCCAGAGTAAGGGCTGAAGGGCAGGGAGTGCAGGGCAAATTTGGGCCATGACACTCAGGCAGAGAGGGAGTGGCAAAGCTTGCCCCAGTCACTAGCCAGCATGTGGAGCAGAAATGACTCTGTAGAGCAGAGAGAGATGACTCACTTAACAATGGTGCCTTTCTTCATGTTGAGCCGCACCCAGTGCTGGCCCTGGGACCCATCACTCTCCCAGTATGTGTCGGCATGGCTATCGGTCAGGCATGACACATTGAAGTCCTCCTGGAAGAAGGCAAGTGAATGCAAGGAAGATCAGATGAGTGAATCTCAGTGTCAGAGGGTATCACATTGGGCTGTTCCCTTTGCTGGGCTGTGGGTGGACACTGGGAGTGCAGAGCACACAGGACACTGGGGTTGACCCTCCGAGGTGCTCTGGGGTCACACACACAGCACAGAGTATCAAACCCTCCCTAACATCAGCTTTGCAGCTAATATTAGCACCGGCTTCTCAAACCACTTTCCCTCCAGGGGCTACATTATACAACATGCTGCATGATACTCCCCAGGGTTTTCTCCCACATCCTCAGACAGAGTGCAGTCCAGACCAGAGCAGCACAGCAGGCACTACCCATGCTCCCCAGCCCCACAGCACAGTGGGGCTGATGTAGCCTTGTCCCTTTAACCCACCGTGTAGGACGAGACATCGATGCTGTCCACGTACTGCTTAACGCTGCCCAAGTTCTCATCCTCCTTCCCAATGTGGTCATACAGGAAATGCACCAGGTCCTCATCACATTCGTAAGTCCATGTTGGGGGCACAAACCTAGCAGGGAAAAGGGATTACTGGGTCTGGAGAGCAAGAGGCAGCCAGGCTAATGGGTCAAAAAAAGGAAGGTCCACATCCTGCTTGCCTTGCTCGGTTTCCTGCTTTTTTGCAGGCATATCTAGGACATGACTGTGCTGTGCAGAGATGCCTGTCTTCCCCCCTCTCCCCCAGGTCTGCAGGAGACGGCTGTGTGGGCAGTCACAAAAGACAGGAGCTTGTCCCCCACCATAGCAGAAGCCAGGAAACAGTTCATACCGAAGCTTCTCTACTGCAGCCTCATCCTGCTCCATGGGCCTGGGCTTTGCTCCGAGGCGCAAGGAGTATGTCAGATCCACCACCTGCTCCCATCTGAAACAACACAGAGAAGTGGAGTGAGAACATCCCAGAGGAACAAGAAGTTGGTGACAAGTAGTAGTTGTAAGGGGAAGATTTGCGTTTAAAGCCCCACCGTGCTCCATCCTCCATCATCTGCAGCATCATCTGTTGCCCTCTCCACCCATGTCTACTCCTTCCACACCCCGCTGGGCATGTGACAAGCACAGTGCCCGAGCCAAACCCGATTCACTCCACATCCGGCATCCCTCTTGCCTCACTTCCATGAAACCTGTCCAAGCAGGCCGGGGGTTCCCTAGCCCAGGGCAGGAGGGCCCGAGGGGAAGCATCCTGAGCCTGGCACAGGGGTGAGCGCCTCCGCGCCCCCGGGGAAGGACCCAGCGGGACACCGCGGCGGCCCCGCACCTGATGACGGGTTTGTAATCGACCCCGAACAGCTGCTGCTGCCGCTGGATCCGCTCCGTGGACTCCACGGGCACCAGCCGGTCCCCGCCGTCGGCA
>NW_005054347.1:3107684-3117540 GCF_000277835.1 Geospiza fortis
AACCGGGACCGGGCAGGCCTGCGTCCCTTCCTAGTGTGGTAACGGGGCGATGTTCCGGCACTTGCCGGGGGATACCGGTGTGCCTCTGGGAAGGGCGATCTGGCACTGTGGTAACACTGGGGATTGTGCTTTCGCGATGAGATCCGGTACTGGGGACACTGGTGTGGCTCTCCGGACACCGCCGAGGCACTGGAGTGGCTCTGGAATTATGGTGCTGGCACAAGAGTCCGTCACTGGAGGGGCTCCGGGCGGGGAAGGAGGGAGGTGATCCTGCACTGGGAGGGATCAGCAGGGCAGCTGATGTCCCTAGTTAAGTCCCTGGTCCCAAATGGAGGTTTTGGGGACTTTGTTCCCATAGGCCCCGCGGTTGCCTGGGTCTCCCTTCCCGGCGCAGGCCGGACTCCAGCAGCCGCAGAGCCCACGGGGAGGCTGGGGACGAGGAGGTTGGGGACGGGGAGGCTGGGAACGCGTGGCCTGGCACAGACCGGGAGTAATGCAGGACTGCGCGCCCCGCTCGTCCCAAATCTCTCCAGGCGGGAGCAACTGGTGGCCCCGATAACTTAATCTCGCGGGCCCTCATCGCCTCTCTCCCGGGGGGCCCACGGTCCTGAGCAGGAAGAAGTCCTGGGCTGTAGGGGGAGAAGTTATCGCACTTGTCACAGCTGGGCGCAAGCCTCTTCTGCGGTCAGGGAGTGGGGACGAGCGGCTTAATCTGGCACCCTGTGCCCCAGTCGTGGGGGACTGGCAGGGCTCCCAGACCCCTCGTGGGTGACACCCTGTGCCTGCTCTTTGCTCCGCAGCCCCAAAGGCTTCCCCAAGCTGAAGAACGACACTTTCCTGCGTGCGGCACGTGGGGAGCAGACGGAGCACACCCCGGTGTGGTGCATGCGGCAGGCGGGGCGCTACCTGCCAGGTGAGTGGTGGAGGCGGGCGAGGGGTAGCGAGGGAGCCTCAGCAAGCACCCGGTAACATTTGTGGTGGTCCCTTGTAGAGTTTCGGGAGACGCGGGCGTCACAGGATTTCTTTGCCACTTGCCGGAGCCCCAAATTGTGCTGTGAGCTGACACTGCAGGTGAGCATCACTCAGGGGTCTGTGTGTCCCCTCTTTCTGCCCACATGGGGATGGGTAGAAACCTTGGTTCTGGCCATCCTGGGTGGCCTTAGTAAATTGTGCAGCCCTTGGAGATTCCACTGCCTCCTGTGCTTGACCAGGTCCTCCATGGGAAGGGAGTCACAACCCCTCACTAATGTTGCCTCTTCCTATGTGCAGCCACTAAGACGATTCCCCCTGGATGCTGCCATCATCTTCTCTGACATCTTGGTGGTGCCCCAGGTAAGAGCCATGGCCAATGCCACAGAGAACAGCAGCTGGTAACAGGGCAGAATTCAGGGCTGCTCCATTCCTGCTTCTCCATTCTTCCCTGTCCCCAGGCACTGGGCATGGAGGTTGTCATGGTCCCTGGCAAAGGACCCACGTTCACAGAGCCCCTGAAGGAGGTGGAGGATCTGCTGAAACTGCGACAGAAGGTGGATGTCACGGCAGAGTTAGGTTACGTCTTCCAGGCCATCACACTGACACGGCACAGCCTGGAGGGCAAGGTGCCGCTCATCGGCTTCTCGGGGGCACCGGTAAGGAGTGTGGCTCCTCTCTGTGGGTTTCCCTGATGGGCTTCTCTGTCTCCGGGGTCAGACCAGCTATGGCACCCCCAGCTGTGGGTGCTACATGGGTGTGTAATGGGGGGCATTCAGTACAGGAGCAGCTGTGCCCCAGGGCCTGGAGTGCTCACAGGTCCTACCTTCAGCACTGCAACTGGGATTTTGTGTCTTCTTTCATCTCCATCACTCTCCTCACTTCACTCCTCCACAGTGGACACTCATGTCCTACATGATTGAAGGTGGTGGCTCCACTACAATGGCCAAGGCCAAGAGCTGGCTCTACCGTCACCCCGAGGCAAGCCACCGTCTGCTACGCCTGCTGGCTGATGTCATCATCGACTACCTGGTGGGGCAGGTGGCTGCTGGCGCGCAGGTGTGTCCTGGGGCAGTGGGGACAAGGCCAAGAAGGAAGGCGGGGGATAGGGAGCAGAGAGGATCCAGCATCTGGAAGGAGGAGGAGGGACTGAGTTGCTGCTCTCCTAGTCCCACGGGAAAGTGGTTGAGTTGCCATTCCTGGAAGTATTTGATAGACAAGTAGATGTGGCACCTGGGGACACACTTTACTGATGGATTTGGCAGTGCTTGGTTGTTAGACTCAATAATCTTAAAGGTCTTTTCCAGCCTAAAGGAATCTGTGTCCCTGGCAGGCGCTCCAGCTGTTTGAGTCCCACGCAGGGCACCTGGGCCCGGAGCTGTTTCAGGACTTTGCCCTGCCTTACATCCGGGACATTGCCCAGGCTGTCAAGAGCAAGCTGAAGGAGGAGGCACTGCCCCTGGTGCCCATGGTGAGTCAGGGCTGCCTGGATTGACCATGACGTCTGGGCACTGCTGGAGAGGGGTGCATGCCCTGGTACCTGCTTCCCTCAGTCCAGCCTGTGGAGAGGGGTCTGAGCTGCAGCAGTGGCTGCCCATCTCCTCCCTCCCCAGATCATCTTTGCCAAGGATGCACACTACGCCCTGCGCGACCTGGCCCACGCCGGTTACGAGGTCGTCGGTCTCGACTGGACCATCCGGCCCCAGGAAGCTCGGTAAGAGTCTGACTCAGGGCTCAGGTGTCTGGGCAGGTACTCTGACCTCCTCCTCTGCCCTGAGGCATCCCAGGCCTGGACATTGCTGCTCCAAAGGTGGGGATAGTTGGGCCACCATGCTACAGCTTCTAAAGGCTGTGCTGAGGGGTCCTGGGTGTCCTGCGGTGGGGGCTGCAGGCACCTGGCTGCCCTCAGTCTCTCTACCACATGCAGCAACTCACCTGTTTCCTCCCTGCTGCAGTGCACAGATAGGAAAAGATGTCACCCTGCAAGGGAACCTGGATCCGTGTGCTCTCTATGCGCCCAAGGTGAGCCATGGCTAGTGCCAGCAATTAGGGCTAGTTCTAGCCTGTGTTAAAGGCCTTCTGCCTCAGCTTTGCCACTTGCAGCACTGGCTCATGTTCCAGCATCCCCTCAGGCTAGCTGAAGGGGACTGGTGGGGATGAAAAACCTGAGCTGGATTGGTCTGACACATGGTTTCCTACCATACTTACAGGAGAAGATTGGCGAGCTGGTGAAGAAGATGCTGGAGAGTTTTGGGACCCAACGCTATATTGCCAACCTGGGCCACGGCCTCTACCCTGACATGAACCCTGAACATGTGGGTGCCTTTGTGGAAGCTGTGCATGCTCATTCCCGTCATATCAACAAGCACAGCTGAGCCTGGCGCCTTGGGGACAGGACTCTGGTTTGGGCACAGTCACCCATGTTGTCACAGGGCTCACTCTAGGCTGGGCTGCAGCATTAAACCAGGACTTCCTCTGCAGCAGCCGTGTGGCTCTGGCTGGGGGGATGGGGAACTGGATGGCCCTGAAGGAGATGGAAAGTCATGGCAGGCTGCTAGAGGAGCATGTGTGGTGAAGGGGAGCCCCTGAGCCCCATCCTGCAGGTCAAAATGGGGAAACAGGAATGGCAGCAAATTGTGGAGGATGCCTCTCCCTGCCAGGCTGCAGTGTCCATGCTTGCAACAGAGGATGTGAGCCCAGGGCACAACAGCCATGTCCTGAGGATGGATGTGCTCAGCCCTGCTAGGGAAGGTGAGCTGCCTGAGGCTGGCAGGGTCACAGCGTGGGAGCTTGGGGCTCACAGCCCACCACTGGCAGAGACCTAGCATCAGCTGTTCCACAGTCCTGCTCAGGTTGAAATGGGCAATGTGCCCACAATTCAGGGTAGACTCAAGGGGCTGGGAGAGCCAGCAGGACTCACCTGGGAGAGACAGGTGGCAGAATGGCAGAAGCCTGTGACACAGCACCACCAGTACCCTGCCACGCTGGCTGGGATGGCAACAGAGGAACCATGGCCCTCCTCCTCCAGCTCCCAAAGCCTCTTTAGGACCATCACCCTGGTCCCTAGAGTGTTTCCCCATGCACATCTCTCCATCTCCTCTGATCCTCAGGGCCAAGCTTTCCTGGGGCTTAGCAAACCCTGCAAAAAGCAGCCCAGGAACCCCAAGTTACAACTCCTTGCCACCCCATCCCACACTGCAGCACACTCACTGTGGTCCAGGCTGGCAGCAGGATGGATCAAGACATGGAGAAACAGTGGTCTAGCTGGCATGGATAGGGCAGTGTCTCCAGCATAGGCAAGGACCTGCTAACATTGTACATGGCAGGGAGTTGCACCCAGAAGCAACCAGGGTGCCCTGTCCCTGCTCTGTTCCCCTCTTCGGGGCACAGGAGCTGGCTACCACAGGGGGCTGCAACACTGCACAAGTGTGGTGAGCCCCCGCCAGCTTCAGAGAAAGGCAGGAAAGACACAGGCTGTAACGTTCATCCCTTTTATTATTAAACATCAGATGAAGAGGTCGCACACACACATACACGCACGCACACACAAAAAAAAAAAAGGGAAGGAAAAAAAGAGAGAAACAGACTGGTTGAAGACCGCTATTTCGGTGGCGACACAGACCGAGTACAATTGGGTTCCTGGCCAGAGCGCGGACACAAGTCACTTGCCAAAAAATTAAACCAGACAGCAGATAACTAACGCGCATTCCCCAACTACAAGTCACCATCCAGACTGGCCCTGGCCCCCCCAGCCCTCCCAACCTGCTGGCAAAGAAATGAACCAAAACTGAAGAGCCACTGGCCTGGGGCTGGAGGGTGTGTGCCCCCAGCACCGGGTGAGCTGGGAAGGGCCGAGCCTTGGCTGCACCACGGAGCTGGAATGAGCTGGGAACGGTGCAGGAAGGTGACGCGGCTGCCCCTCCCTCCCCCGAAGCCACAGCCCCAGTGCCCGCCCAGGCACTCACACCCTGCACCTGCCCTGCCATGGGCCGAGTCCTCCATGGCCAGCATCTGCGTGTGTCCGAGTGAGCATCGCACCGAGTTCCTTCCTTTGCTGGGCTGCTGCTCCTCCATCTGTCCGTCTGTCTGTCCCAGGGCTGTGAGTCGAGTAGATGTTTGCCTCCCCCCCACACCCTTCTTGCTGCTGACGATGCCATGGGAACCTGAGAAATGTTCGCGTGCCTCCTCCTCTTTTTGTCTGTGGTTTTGTGTGGGTTTTTTAAATAACAGTTTTAATAATAATAACAATAATAATAACAATAGCAATAATAAAAATAATCGCCCCAGCCCACAACAATTTCAAGTATCCCCCAAATAAAAGACAGAATTATAAATAATTATAACTTTACAATTTAATAATTGACACATATACTATAGTATTTACAGTATCATAAATGCTTTTTTTTGTGTTACTTTTAGTAAGCAATCCCTGAGAACAGTTACTTTTACTTGTTTTTATTGAAGTATCTTCACAAATAGAGGAGTTTGCATGTCTCGGGCGGGCGGGAGAAGCGCTCTGCAAAGCCATTGCTTTTGGTGACGCATGAGGTTCTAGTGTCGCAGGTTTCTTTGCTTGCTTTTTTTTCCTTTTTTTTTTCTTTTTGTTTTGTTTCGTTAAATTCCCCACATAATTTTAAAGGTTTTTTACTTTGCAACCTTCGTATCCCTCCAGCGACCATGTCCTTCAGGAAAGAGGTATTAGATTTCCAGGTTAGCTTTTGGTATTGGCAAGGGAGGGCAGGGGGCTGAGTAAACCATCCTTTTTCCCTGTGGTTGCCTTTTGGTTTGTGCCCAAGGAATCTCTGGATCCTCTCAGTGTGTGAAATGGTTAAATCCAAGAAAGAGTAACACTAAAAGAAAAAAAAAAAAGAAAAAAAGAGAAAGAAAACAAACAAACAAAAAAAAAGAAACAGAAGACCAGAACAGAGCAGCCTCTGCCAATGGGGGGAAGCTGATCTCCACTTTCCTTCCTTCTTCTCTCCCGAGTCCCCGTGCTGCGGCCAGACCCTGCCAGTGAGCATGGCAGGAGCCGGGGCTCACCCAAACCGTTCTCGCACAAGCAGCATCAGTTTTTTCTTGCCTTTGTAGATTTGTTTAAGATTGTCAATGAATTGGGCAAACTGTATGTGCCCGTCCTGTGCCAGGAGGAAGGTCTCCCTGGCCTTGCTGAGGAACTCGATGAACTCCCCATAGTGCCGTGGGCTGATGTGGGTGAGCCGGGAGTGGGTGGTGTTGATGTAGGCGCTTATCGTGGCGTCCAGCAGCTGCCGCAGGGGGGCTTTGTCAGTGGACATCAGCTTCCCCGAGTTCCTGCGCCCAGGGATGCCGGCCAGCCCTGGCGCTGTCATGGTGCAGCGGCGAAGGATGTCCGAGAGCACAGTGGCACAGTGCACGCTCTTCACCACCAGTGGGATGATGGCCGCCAGCTCATTTTTGCCCAGAGAGTGGCTCAAGGCGCAGGCCCAGAGCACATCATTGATGGCTGGGTGCGTGTCCTGGTTGTAGGCCAGGTTGAGATGTGTCATGGCCAAGGAGGCCAGTTTGAAGGCTCGGAGTGGGTAGCCCCGGTGCTCCATGTAGCGGGCAATGGTGAAGAGCTGGGTGTAGGTCATGCCGGTGGAGGCGGCGTCAATGACGATCTGGTAGGCAGTCTCGAAGGCGATGTGGTCCTTCTCGCAGAGGGTCAGGGCAGACAGGGCACAGTTCTGGGGGTCCTTCATGGCGCACTGCAGGGCCAGGGTGCGGGCACAGCTGGCCAGCTCTTCCCGCTGTGGGTAGTCCAGGCTCAGGCGCAGGATGGTGTTGTGGGACATCACTGTGGCAGCCACAATGCTGGTGGCCTCTGTAGGAGTGAACAGTGAGTACCAGCTCTGCAGGATGCTCACCAGGGCCCTCACTCCTGCAAGAAAACATCAGGGTCACAGTATATCCCTGGAACCTGACTGAATTCATGGGGCTCCTCTGAGACCCAGAAAAAGGGCAAAAACAGCCCACAGCAGTGCTGCTGCCTCTGCCCCAAGAGGGACAGGGCAGAGGGGGACAGACAGGCAGAGGCCAACCAGCACTGACATGCTGCAAGGCATAGAGACCACCACTGGCCTGGGCCAGGTACAGGGCACCCATCCATGTCTCAAAACCGGCCACTGCTGCAGTCCCAGCCCTGTCAACTGGTGCTCTGAGGTAAATTCAGTTACCCAAGAAGAAATTAAAGACTCAGGAGAACTCAGATGCTCAGGGATAGGCATGACCCAAGGATCTCCATGCCCAGCCCTGGTCCCACTGCATGCAGGCCAGATCGCACATGGAACTCACCCACTTCAGTAGCGCACGTCACCAGCCACCTCACCATCTCCCGCCGCCGCCAGTTGAGTGTGGACAGCGTCATGCGCATCACCTGCGAGGCAAACCTGGGGTGACTGGCTGCCCTGCAGGGCTCTAGTGAGGCCACCCAACAGAGCAGTGCTCCCCAAAAATCCCCCTGGTTCAACTGGCTACCAACTACCGGCAATGCTTCACCTCCACCCAAACCACAGTGAGCGCAGGGGTTTCCCAGGGCTGAGGTCCCCTGCTCAGGACCATGCAGGGATCAATTTACACAGGGTCACCCTGATTGGTGGAACACCATAACCAGCACAGCTGCCATAGCAAGAGGGGCAGAAGGGCCACCAGCATCCCCAGCATCATTGCATACCTGGAGCCCCAGTTCCAGCGCCACATTGAGCAGTGTCGTATCAGAGTTGCTGTCAGCTGGCGTAGCAATCTTGAATGCATCCTGAGCCAGCTTGAAGATCAAGGAGGAGGAGTGGATGTTTTTCTGGATGGCCTCCAGCACCGTGCGTAGGCGCAGCATGTCCCCTGGGAGCAAGCAAGAACGGTCAGATGGCTCAGGCACCCCCCCAACTTGCCCTGGAGCCCCATCTCTTGCCTGCACCACAGCCAGCCCCTCTGGACACACACACAGAGGGACACACAGTGATGCTGGATCAGGCCCTGCAGTCCAGCAGTCTAAAATGGAGCACCTCCCCCAGGAAGTGATCCATCCTACAGCAAGCGTCCTCACTCAAGTTCATCCTCTCACAGAGAGGACAAACAAACCTGAGTGATCCCAGACATGTCCTGTCTTTAGCAGACATCTCCAGGCACCTGGACATTCCACCCTGGCTTCAAGTTTGACAGCTGTACAGCAGCTTCTTCCCAGAAAAGGAGGGGCTTGGGGAGATGCCTAGTATTGAATGGCTGCAAAAACATCAGTCCTCATCCAGGAACATTAGGAAGAAGAGGAAAAGCTGTTTCCTGCACACACACTGTCTTGCCCAGCAAGTTCCCTCTGCAAGGCTGGGCTGGGGTTACCCAGACTTGCTGCACCTTGGTCCTCAATGTCCCAGTTCAGGCACACAGCACTCACAAATGAGACAGGCTGAGCTATCCCCAAAGAAGGAGGTTCATTACACAATACCCAATGGTGCTGCAGTACTCCTGCTACAGGAGGTTGTGGGTGCTAGGATATATGATGGCACCAGGAGATGGGGCAGGATCTTGGAAGAGGGACACATCAAGGCACATTAATATAATGATCTGCACCCATCACCTACCAGTGCCTGTGGGACACAGTGTGGGGAGTGGGACCTTTGGGATATGTGCAGACCAGAGGTGCTAACATGCCACATTAGGTTCCAGCTTAATTTCTACTCCTACTCATAGACTGAGCAGATGAACCTCATGCAAAGACAACCAAATCATGCACAGCAGTGTGAAAAACCCAGTGCTGCACCTGGACACACAGAGACATCTCGGGTGACTCATAGCTAAAGATATCACCTGCCACCCACCACAGCCGCTTGCACTGCCACCAAAATCCAAACCTCCCTAAAATGGATCGTAGGGGTGTGGGCAAGAGAGGCTGCAGGATCACACTGGGACATGCTGCAGCAGGGGAGCACCTGAGGAAGGGGACAGTCGGAAAAACAAATGCAATCCAACAGCCCTACATCACCGGCATAAAAACCTCATCCCATTAGGCACTGGAAGGGAGAAAAATACCTGAAGGATAAGCCAAGTACCAGCTCTTCATATGAGCACTGCAAATCAGGCAGAACACCATCAGCCCTGGTAAAGCAGCCTAGAGGAGGAGGCTGGAAGGAGAGAAGAGGCTGCCAAGGCAGCAAGGTTGGAGCTTTCTGACAGCTCATTTCCTTTCCCTCTCACTGGGAAAGAAAAACATTCCCTGTCAGGCTGGCAGCACCAGGACATCAGAGGGCAGTGGTAACTGCTTGGCTCACTGACCCTCATGGGACACAAGACTCTTGCCACCTTGATGGGGTCTGTTTTTGGTCAGGAGGATGTCTAATGAAAAGCCTGTGTTCTCCTCCATAATAGTGCCTGGGCAGAAACTGAAGAGGCCCAAGAGACCAGTGAGGTGTTTCATGAGCCCTTTGCAGAACCCAGCACTGCTGATTACATATCCAACAAAAGCCACTTTTGGTTTGGTGCACAGGAAGGTCTTCTCTCTCCCACAGCCCATGCAGGATTATCACCACAGGGTGGAAGAGACAAAGCAGAGGTGAAAGGATAAATAGCTTCAAACTAAACCATGGCATGACCTCATGACATGCCTGGCAGGGTCTGCTGGCCTGGCAGCTGGCTGTGCTGCAGAGCAGGCATGGTCCTGCATCACGTGGGGCACTACCCAGGACCTGCAGCACTGTGGCTTCAAGGCCTGCCTGCACCTCATTGGAAATTCCCATCCTGCCCTGCTGGACCACAAGCCCTTTGGGACAAGAATCCCAGAAACCCCAGATTCTCAAGGCCAGCTCACTGTGCCCTGCCCACAGCAGGTTGCCAGTGGGGCACCCAGCCAGTCCCTGCCAGTGCCCGCAGAAGCAAGAGG
>NW_005054347.1:3117813-3164752 GCF_000277835.1 Geospiza fortis
CCTCCCCTCCGGTCCCGGAGGTGCTGCCAAGGCGAGGCAGGGGCTGCCTGCAGGCAGCTGCCTGCAGCAATGCCTTTGAACACATCCTGCTGCTGTGCACGTGTGTGGCTCCCCAGGCTGCGTGCTCAGCACATGGGCACAGGGATCAATCTGAGACTGACTTGAAAGGGGGGAGAAAGATCCATGGAGTGATTTATAAACTTGTAAGGAAAAGCACAGACCTCAGAGAAAAATAAAAAGGAAGAAAAAAAAGTAAAATCCCTCCTCCCCTCCTGCTCCTTTCATGTCAAAGCACCCGGCAGAACTCCTGACTGTATCATCTGGTTCTTCTTAAAATGCTTGGTTATGATCAGAAGCAGCAGCACATTTCTCCAGGGCCTCTGCAGCCAGGTTAGGTTACCTGTTTTTGTGGGCACATCCAAAAGTCTGGAAAACCTGGGGGAGAAGCAAGCCTGAAGAAAGGGAGCAGGATTCTCAATTCACCAGCCATAGTGACAAATCCTACACCCCTGAGTTGGTGCTGGTGTTGCTAACTTGACAGCTAGTTATGCAGGAGGGAAACTGCAGCCTGGACATGAAGAGCATCCAAATGTCTCTGCTATCCTCACTCGCAGGCTTGAGGTAACCACAGGGCAGCAGAAGCCCAACTTTTCCAGCCTTGGACACAGATACCCCAAGACAGGGAGTCCTAGCTGGGAGCAGGGGATGGGCATTAACAGATGGCATCCCTGGGGCCCTCAGTCCTGTTCAATGGCCAGAGGTCTCAGGTCTGCCAGGACATGGTGCTTCCACACACCACAGAGGCTCTTGGCTGCTTATTAGGGCTGGCTGCCTCCTCAGCAGCTCTTCCCAGAATAGGGGGATTTCAAACATCCCCCCCAGTGCTGGAGAGAGATGACCCATTCCATTTCACTGAGGAAATGCTGAAAAAGGCAATGCTCTGGGCCAGGACTTATAATGGTGGTAGAGGGAGAGAGCACTAGGATGCTCTGGAATTGACAGCGCTTCAAGCATTGACTTGTTGAGGAAATGCCACCTTTTGCAAGACCCACCCAGTCAAACAATACACAGGCTGATGTTTGAAGTGTGTCATGGACTGGGGAAGGAGATAGGGCAGCTCTCAGTATCAGCTGTTTCCCCAGTCCCAGAGACAGAGACGGGTTTTAATGGAGAACAGAGTGCAACTGTGTTCTCCACCTGGCTCTCTGACACCCTGGAGCCTGGGGCAAACCATCCACCCATCTGTGCCAGGATAACAGCCCTTGTCGCAGGCAGGGAGGGCTGCAGGGTGCCCGAGGCCTGGCAGACAGAAGGCAGATGACAGTCCTGTGTGTGTCTGGGACCTGCTCTGGCAGAGGATGTCCCTGTCACAGGGGCAGGCAGGTCCAGCCTGGAGCGAGTGGCTGGGTGGAGGCCTGGGCCAGCAGACATTATTGGACCCATACAAATCCACAGAAATGGAGTTCATAAACCAGGAATCACCCAAATGGAGAGTAGAAACCTCTTTGCACTGCTGCTGTGCCCAGTGGTCCTACACACTGCAAAAGATCCCATGGACAGCAAGCTCCAAACCTGTCTCCACTCCCATCCCTGCTCTAAAGTTGCAAAGCATCCCAGCTTCCCAACAAGCACAGGAGAGAGGCAAAAGGGGAGCAGAGACAGAATTCAACATGCACCAACCTCATGGCCCGCAAAGCCAGCTTGTATGCCAGGTCAGCATCGTGGGGCAGCAGGGCAGAGAACAGGTATTTGGCAAAGGTGTGCATGGGGACGCTCTCCCGGTGGATGACTTCTCCCAAGCCGCTGAAGGGACCACCTAGGCAGAAGCAGAGCCCATCAGCCATAATTAGCACAGCAGGATCTGTGGCTGGAGTCTGGACCACCCCAAAGCTCTGAGGATCTGCTGTTCAGCTCCCTGGCGTGTTACTCAAGTTGGATCCAGGGATGCTCTTTCCTTTTCTAAAAGAAAATAAGAATCTGAAGCCGTGTGCTCAGCACCCTTCTCCATATTGCCTCTGACTTGGTCTTTTTCTAGGGATGCCAACAAACCCTTGCTTTTCCAGGTGATAAGGCAGGCAGCCATCCTACAGGCTCTGCACCACATCCAGCGAGGAAGAAGCAGGATGTGCATAAATTTTGAAAAGGGCACCACAGAGACATTACCAACACTTGGCTAAGACACAAAAGTCAGCTGGATGAGCCAAGGCCCCACCTTCCAGCAGCAAGATGCACTGCTTCCTCAGGGTCTGCACCAGCACCGGGTCCAGCTCCAGGTCCTGCAGGCGGGCAATGATCTGCTCCTCATTGCGGCACACCTTGTCCTGGGCATAGAGACCTTCGGGCATCACTCTCTGCTGACCCATGCCCATCAGGGCCACCTCTAAGGCCAGGGACAGGTAGGACTCGTCACCGTCCTGGCTGCCGGTCACAACGGGCACGTGTTGATACACTGGCGGTTTGGAGTCCCCAGCGTCTGACAGGAGGGAGAGGAGATGCAGTGGGGTTAGAGGAGTCTTCCCAGACAGCAGAATCATTGCAGAGAAAAATCTCTCACTTTAAAAGCAAGACCCACACTTCCCTTCCTGCCTGCTTTGGTTATCCAGAAACGATAGATGAAAGTTCCCAGAGGGAGATGTGGGCTCACCCTCCCTTCCTGCTCTCACCAGGAGATGCAGGAGACCCAAGACATGTGCAACAGGGTGGAGAACTGACACCAGAGCCTTCCCTTGGACCTGCTCTGCTCTGGCTGCAAACCCTGGGGCTGAGAAAATTCTATTTCTCTCTACTCACTACCTTCCCTGTCTGCACTGAAGTTCTGCCCTGGTGCTCCTGCCAAGGCGGAGAGGGGGAACTCGGAGTCCAGGTGTCCAGAGCCCCAGATCTGCACCCACCTCAGCCAGAGACACCAAGAAGGGATCCAGGAGGAACACTTGGTACCTGAAATTTCAAGGCAGTTTTCCTCTTCTAATCTACAAGCTTCAGTCAGGGTGAGAAAGAGGCAGCCGATGGGGTTCAGAGGGTGGCCTACCCAGCCCTCTAGGTTGGTGATGGTTGTTGCTCCTCTCTGCAGCAGTTCTAGATAAAATAGAACAATAAAAGTAAGGAATTTAAAGACAAGTTCTGCACCCAGAGAGGCTTCTGAGATCAGAGGACTTTTCTTATCCCACAACTTTCATCACGGCAACCTCTAGGGCCAACTCTGCCATGGTAGTTCACAAGGGCAGGAAGAAGCCACTCTGCACAGACAACTGAGGGAGCAGGCACAGACACAAAAAAAGGTGTCCCTAAGGCCACATAAGATGCAGTGACTCATTCTCTGTTCCAAGAGGACATGAGGGTCTGCAGAGTCCCAAAGAAAAGGTCTATAATGCCAGACCTGCAGCTCATGGACTGATTTGCAATGGTAGCCTGAATGTTCTGGAAACACAAGCAGAAATCTCTCCTGAGATGACCAAGACTTCCAGTGAGTCTTAAAATTTCATCTTTTGGTGATCTCAAGCTGGCTGAGCTGGCAAGGACCAGGAGTCACTGACCTTCAGCAGCACTGCAGTAACTGACCCCGGCTCCCTGCCAATTGCAACTGCAAAAGGAGGAACACTGGGCTTGTCTCCTGGTACATTGACTCAGGAAAGGCAAGGTGGAAGTAGCACACACAGCCAGTTACTGCTGCTCTGCACTCAGGCAGCTCCTCTTTAATGCGGGCAGCACTTGCCTGGGCAACCCTTACAGACAACCAGACACAGCAACAGTGGGAACAAGAACATCCCCACTGCAGCAGCCTGAAGACAGCATGTGGGCAGCTGTGTCCTTAGTATGTGGATATCAACTCAACTTGGCTCAAGCAACTCAGTTTGTCTCCCTAGAACATAAGCAGTTCCCTGCAGTGCTGCCCATCTCTGCCACTCTGAGTGGGGCAGCACAATTCTGTTGCAGAATCACTAGGCTGGAAGAGACCTTCAAGATCATTGAGTCTAACCCATGCCCTAATACCTCAACTAAACTATGGCACTGAGTGCCACATCCTGTCTGCCCCTAAACACATCCAGGGATGGTGACTCCATCACCTCCTCAGGCAGGCCGTTCCAGAACTTTATCACCTTTCATAAAAAACTCTTCCTAATACCCAAACTATATTTCCCTTGACGTAGCTTGAGACTGTGTTCTCTGGTTCTGTCAGTGCTGCCTGGAGAAAGAGCCCAGCCCCACCTGAGCACAGCCACCTTTCAGGGAGCTGTAGAGAGTGGTAAGGTCACCCCTGAGTCTCCTTTTCTCCAGGCTAAACACCCCCAGCTCTCTCAGCCATTCCTCACACGGTTTGTGTTCCAAGCCCCTCTCTAGCCTCATTTGTCTCCTCTGGACGCTCTCAAGTGTCTCAACGTCCTTCCCAAACTGAGGGGCCCAGAACTGGACACAGCACTCAAGGTGTGGCCTCACCAGTGCTGAGTGCAGGGGAAAAATGACCTCCCTGCTCCTGCTGGCCACACTGTTCCTGACACAGGCCAGGATGGCCTCCTTGGCACCTGGGCACACTGCTGGCTCACGTTCAGTCAGCTGCTGACCAGTACCCCCAGTCCCTTTCTGCCTGGGCACTGTCCAGCCACACTGTCCCCAGCCTATAGTGTTGCAGGGGGTTATTGTGGCCAAAATGCAGCACTTGGCACTTGGACTTATTAACCTTCATCTTATTGGACTCTGCCCATCCATCAAACCGTTCCAGCTATCTCTGCAGAGCCCTCCTACCTTCCAACAGATGGACACACACACTCCCAGCTTAGTGTCAGTTCCTAACCCAGCACAGAGTGCTCCTGTCCCAGCCATGGGCTGCAGCTTTTCCAGAGAATGCTGTGGGAGACAGCGCCAAAGGCCTTGCTGAAGTACAGGTACACAACATCCACAGCCTTTCCTGCATCCACCAGGTGGGTCACCTGGTCATGAAAGGAGACCAGGTTGGTCAAACATGACCTTCCCCTCCTAAACCCCTGCCGGGTGGCTCTGATACCCTGGCCATGCTGTAAGTGCTGTGTGATTACACTCAATATAAACTGTTCCATTACCTTGCCAGGTACAGAGGTCAGGCTAACTGGCCTGTAATTACCAGGATCCTCCTTCCTACCCTTTTTGTGAATGGGTGTCACATTGGCCACCTTCCAGTCATCTGGAACCTCACCAGTGAGACACGACTGTTGGTAAATGATGGAGAGTGGCTTTGCAAGCTCATCTGCCATCTCCCTCATCATCCTGGGATGGATCCCATCTGGTCCCATGGATTTATGAACATCCAAGCAGGACAGCAGTTCTCTTGACTGCCTCCTCCTGGATAACAGGGGGCCCATTCTGCTCCCTGACACCATCTACCAGCCCAGGAGGACAGCTGTCCTGAGGACAAGCCATCTTCCCACTAAAGACCAAGGCAAAGAAGGCGTTAAGGACCTCCACCTTCTCCTCATCTGCAGTTACTGAGTTCCCTCCCGCATCCAGTAGAGAACAAAGGTTGGTCTTACCCTTCCTTTTGCCATTAATATATTTGTAAAAACATTTTTTATTATCCTTTACAAAAGTTGCCAAATTAAGTTCGAACTGAGCTTTGACATCTCAATTTTTTTTCCTACATGCCCTAGCAACCCCCTTAAATACTTCCTGAGACACCTGACCCTCCTTCCAAAGATGATATATCCTTGTTTTATTCCTAAGTTCCTTCAAAACATCATTGCCCATTCAGGCTGGATGTTTGCCTCATCAAAGCAGAAAAGATATTTCCAACCAGGATACCCGGGCCAGACGTCACAAGACACTTGTCACATAGCCCTACTCATACCTTTCTTCTGATGCTTATATATTTCCAGCTGCCTTTGCTGCTGCAGTCGCAGGGTGTTGATGATGGCAACAGTGAGTCGGAGAGCCTCTCTGGGATAGCCGTGGGAGCGCAGCGCATCCACCCGAGCACAGGCTGTGGGGACGTGTTCTGCAAGGCAAGGAACAGGGGCACGGCTGAACCACAGGAGCACAGGCATAGACAGGACTCATGGGCCACCTTCTACTCATGTTCCCCACACCTGAGCTAAACTCCTGCTTCCTGTCTTGAACTCATCCCTTTCTCCCTGCTCCTGGAAAGGATGCCTACCAGGAATACTAACGGGACTCCTGCCACTTTCAACCCACAGCAGCCACGTCAGTACCTAAATCCCCACCTCCACAAAGCTTATCTAATGGCAGCATTTCCAACACACCATTGCTGCAGTACCACAGCTCCAACGCAGGCTGTTACAGCCCTGCCGTTCATTTCTCCTAAAATCCGCATGGCTTATCTCAATTTCTCTCACTGCTCTCAGGGCACAGGGTGAGGCTGGGCATCCACCACTGTGCTGGGGGCACTGGCAGACTTGGGGTGATGCTTTGAACTGGCTCCCTAACACCTCCATGGAGTGAGCTCTGCAGACATCCTGTCTCTTCTGCAGTTCTCCTACCTGGTGTTTTATTATTAGGAACAGTTGCACTAAACCCCCTCCCAAGACTCACAGTTGCTTAGGAATTCATCTGCTCCCGCTGCTTATTGCTCACCTGAAATCACAAGCAACTGTGGAGAGGATTATGACTGAGTGAGAAATTAGCAGGAGCAGATGACATGACATGCTGCATAACAAGCAGCAAAAATCCCATTTTCTTTCAAAATGTCCTACCAAGGGGAGAAAAAAACCCAGGCAAACACAGATGATCTGAAGTTATCGTAGAGGGATAATTTTTATTCCTGGGAGAGTTCAGAAAGCTCTGGAAATGCAGACAACCACCTCCACAAATGGGGTATCTACATCCCAAAGGTCACCCACAAGGAATACATGAGGAAGAGATTCCAGAACAAACACATCTGTAAAAGAGCTTCTTGTTGCTCCCTCTATTCATTTGCTAAATGGATGAAATATTCATCTTCTCACTGAATTCATCACTGGAAGTTGCTGACAAATCACCCTCCTCTCCCAGCACCGAGTCCCTGAAGAGGTGCCAAGAAAGCAAAAGCGCAAAATCCAAACATCATGGCAAATACATCAGAAAAATAACATGCACCAACTAGCTGGGGAAAAGGGCTCACCAGAACTCAGATTAGGCTCAGGAGAGGGGAGCTGTGGTCACCACATCCCTTCTAGATGGAGTCCATGGATGCACTAACCTACCACTGCTGCCTGTGGCTGTGTGGGAAGGGGACCTCCTGCCTGCAGCTGCCCAGAACTCTTCCCAGAGTAGAAATACCCTCTCCTGCTCCAGCTGAAGTGTACCAACAGCCTACATATGAGCCCTTCCTATCTCCTGGCATTAACAGCGACTCAGTGCCTGCTACTCCAGAAACTACATCTCTAGACAACTGCAAATATTCTCTTTCCTGGTGGCAGACCCCAGTTTCTGGAGTGGACAACAGTGCAATGGGTGGGCTGTGATCTGTTCTGTGTTCATATACTGGGCTTTGACCTGTTCTGTGTTCATAACTCTTGGACTGCAGGGGATAAGTAATCCCCCTTCCTGGAGGTGGGTGGGACAGACCTCCCATTTTGGGGTCTGTCTTAGAGCTGACAGCCACACCAGGTTCCCCCACAAGCCCTTCATGCCACCCATTCTCACCCCAGACAAGGAACAGTCGAGGGTCCACAGATCTGCCTGGGGTCACGACTTTGCAGGAGAGAATTTGTGCGGCTTGAGGTACTTGGGCTAAAAGTCTACAACACAGGAGGCCTCTGGGCTTGCCTGGCCCAGGACACCTTAAGCTCCCATGAGGCTTAATTGTACTGACTGCTAATTGCCTTTAAGGGAAGACTGAAAAGAAGGGGACAGCAGGAAACAGAAAATCTGGAGGATACAGTTGTGCTTTGCAGTCAATTTTCAAGAGACTTCAAGTGTCCAGACCCCCTGTACTGGAAATAGTGAGAGGCTGGTCTGGGGACAGCTAAACACTGGCAAGATGAAAGGGGACATGATGAGCTTGGTCCAAACTGCCTGAGAGAAGGCCAGACTGTAAATATGTGGAGATTGCTCTAAGGATTGTGGCTGGGGTGTGGGTAGGCACTGAATTCTTCTGCTCCCCCCACTCCTCAGGCTAAGGCCCAGGGTAGCAATTTCAGTCTAGGATGCAGGAACTTGCAAGGACCCAGGGCAGCCTCAGGTGACTCCTCTCCCCTAGAAACCCAACCCCCACCGGCCATGAGAGGGGCTGCTGGTCTGGATGCTCACCCAGCCACAGTGGCTGTCCCTGGGAGTTGAAGAGGAGGCTCTCCCCCTCCCGCTGGTAGGAGGGGGACACGTAGAAGTCGCTGCTGATGATGCGCTGCAGGTGGCTGTCCTGCCAGTGCAGGTCACAGCCCTCGATGGCCCGCGTGAACACTGTTCGTCTGGGCCTGGCCAGGGAGTCTGCAAAGAGAAAAACATCAGTGCCCTGCTGGGGCAGGGGCAGCCTGCTCCTCCTCCCAGACATGACCTCCCTGGGCACAGCCCTGCCTTTACAATGACAGCAAAACCTGGTCTCACCCCAGTAATTTCTGGGATGGACATGGGCTCTGGCTTTGGATGCCTCTGCTGACTAATGTCTCCTCAGGCAGCACTGCTAAGTCATTTGCTAGAATAGCTGACTTGGTCAGAGAGGTGAGAAAAGAGGCAGGCACCACGCACCCATTTGCTTTGTGACCACAATCCACTGTCACACACAAGGCTGATGCCTTGAAACCTGGCAGTGTGCTCCCTCCTCTGTGACACTGAACATGCAGGCAGCTGCCCCTGGGTCAGGACTGGGCTTCCTCAGCACTACTGCCCTGCAAGCACCACGAGCTCTCCTCCTCTGCTCCAACACAGTCTCAGCTTCACTGAACTGCAGCTTCTTAGACCAGCAGCACATGAAGCCACAAAGGGAACCACACGAGTGTGTCTCAGCTGCCTCTCAGTGACTGGGGGAACCCACCACCCCCAGCAACCTCTGTGGGCCGTGTGAGGGGGCTGGAAGGGAGGAGACAGCATCATCTGAAACCCCACTGCTGCCCTGCACCGGATATCTGCTCCTCTTCAGAGCTGCTCTGTAACTTCATGGGCATTTCTGAAACTACCAAATGCTGGATTAGCATTTCACCCCATCCAGACCGATCAAGACAAGTGGTTTGATATGAGGAAAAAACCTGTCTGGAGCAATCCCACTATCACTCCAGCCACACTGGATCATGAAGGCCAAACACAGCTGGCAGGCTGCAAAACGGGAAGCCCCAAAGGGGGTGCAACGTTCCATGTTAGGTCCTGCAACCCACAAGAGGGGCCGAGTTAAATGCATTCAAGGGTGGAAAACAAAAGGCACTGTTCAAAGCTGATCCAGGGAGGCTGGGTAAACATGCTCCGGAAACGATGGCAACAAGCAATTAGCCGGAATGCTGCAGGCACCCTGAGGTGGAGAGAAATTAAACAGGTGTTTGTATGTTGAGAACCAAGGCTGCTCACTTCACCAGGAAGGATTTCAAGAATCAGCTGTTCTTCAGTAATAAAAGAGGCTGTCAACAATCTGGAGCAGTATTTGCATATGCACAAACATGAACCCCAGGACACCTCCAGGATCCGTGCTGCTTTCAGTCCCCTTCTTGGAGAGGCAGGAGCACAGGGAGAAGAGAAAGGGACATCCCTGGCATGTGCTTTGGGAACTCCCTGCAGGTCTTAAAAAAATGACCTGTTCAGCCCTAGCAAGCTTCCCCAAATGCCAGAGCAAATCCTTGGGAGAGCTGGGAACACCAGAGGGGTAGTCCTGGGACGGATGCAGGACATGGAGCAAGGCCAGGTTTAAATTAAGCTGCTCCCTGAGGAAGAGCATAGGGAGGCTGGGCATGTGGTCCTGGCCATGGCTGGCGTGGCTGGCAGGACAGCCACGCTCCCAAACTGCTGCTGCAGGACCAACCCCACCCTGAAGAATGAAGTTTCCCCTGCGGCATGGCTGCTGTCCCCCTCTCCTCCACCCACTTTGCCCACACATAACACACCAAAGAGCAATTCCAGTGCAGCAGACAAAGGCATGCGAAGAGCGATAACTTTCAATTAATGTCTACTTCAGGCAAAAGGAAGGAGAAAGAGTGCTTAAACTTAAAGGGATCAAATGCTTTGTCAGCGGCTGAGAAAATATTTTAGCACCAAGGAACAACCCCTTAACTACATCGCTCAGTCTGTGCTCTGCACTTGAACTGCGTTAACATTCCTGGCTAATGACTTCCCCACCACCTGAATCACAGCCTTTAAGTGAGGCTTAAGGGCAGGGAAATGGGCTCTGCACCATCTCCAGCTCCTCACTCTCACATTACAGCCAGGACTTGAGCTCAGCTCTGCTCTGTTGCAAGCAGCACTGTTTTCCTGTATGACCCTATGCCCAAACCTGCACTAAACTCCCCCAAAGTCAAACTGCTTTAAAACAGTCTCTAAACTCAAAACACGGGCAACCTTCCCCTGTAGCAAAGAAGCAAAGATTTATATATAAAACCAGAGGCTGTGAAGACAAATATTTTGTATTCCTGTGACTCCCAGAAACATAACCAGCAGCTGACGCGAGTTCTCTCAGCTTTGGGGTGAGTTTTGACCTGGACCCAATCCCTGTGGCTGTCAGCTGGATTTCCACTCCTTGCCCAGACTCACCTTGGCTGTGACCGGAGCTCTGCGTAAGCGCGTTAGTGATGTTGGGAAGCTCGTTACCATAATTGCCATCTTCCAGGGGACAGACGTCCATCTCACCCCACTTGCGCAGCTGCCGGAGCCAGCAGGATTTCTCTTCCAGCTTGCAGTGTGGGTTTAACACCACACACACCCACAGGGCCCCTAAACAAAGCCAAGAAATCACGGAACTGCCACCACCATGCGTGCGGGGCAAAGCTCTCCGGATGCCCCGAGAGCCTGCAAGGTTCCATCGAGGTTTGTAAACTCATTTCAGCATAATGCAGAGACCCAGGAGGGGGATTTACACAGCTTCTAAATAAGGAAGAAATTAACTCTATCCCAGCCGAAACCAGGACAAAGTAAAACTCCCTCGTAATGAAGCTAAATTATAATCTCATGAGATGGGGGACAGTGGGGAGGGGGGAAGGAGAGAGCGGCTGTGTATGAATTTGTGAGTGCTTCTGTCTGCCAGGACAAATCTAGTGTTTGAACTACACATCAAAGCATGCTTAAAAACACCCTGGCAAGCTGCAGAGTCTGCATCTCCAAAGACTAACCTGATTTTGATCCTACCCACGTTCCAAGCGCTTTAAAACCCGCTCTGAATGCTATTTCATCTGCTATTGTTCTTCAGGCCATTTGCATTCAACTATTTAAAAAGGAGATTTGGTGTATTTTCTTTCTTTCTTTTTTTTTTTTTTTCTTTTTCAATCCCTACTAGCCCCAAGCCTGCAGAGGAACCAGCAGAGGAACCTGGAGCTTGGCCTGATGTCTTGCAGACAAGAGCCCTCCCTGATGCAAGTCCTTCGGATCTCACAAGCCAAGCTGCTCGCCAGCAGGACACCCAGGCTGACACCCTCTGGGTCAACCACGGGACCTCACATGATGCTGGTGATGCTGTCTGCTGTGTGAGAGACAAAATGAGAACCAAGGACATCTGTCATCATTAAGATCCAGCTCATCCTTTCATAAAACAGGGCCGATGCTGGTGCTGCTAACTGAGCCTTACAGACTGTTCCGAGTCACTCACTGCTCCGATAAGGGCTACAGCAACCTGAGTAAGTGTAAACCCGTTAATTTTTCTTTAGCTAACTCAATTTCTACCCAAATTTCCCTGCATGGCTGCCAGGATGTAGCATGCCCCCTCCCTTGTGCTTCCCTGTGGGGAGGGATGGCTGTAGGCTGACACAGCTGCAATATAAGGTATCCCCAGGGATCCCCTCAGGCTGAGCAGCTCCTGCTGCTCCTCTCTCTGTCCATGTCAAATCCTGTCACACACGTGGGATAGTTCGGCTTCCTGCAGAAACACCCTCCCTGCCTCACCTCCATGGGCTCAGCAGAGCCCTGAAGCACCTTCCTTCTCCCTGCTGTCCCTCACCTCTCCATCACTCCCAGAGCCAAAGTTCCCATCCCAAAATGACAGCCAGTGGCACAACATCACCCAACATGCCTCCACTGCACAAGGAGATTCCTCCACAAGCCCCAACCACCTCCCTCGCTGGCTGTGTTTTGAGCAGCAGCTCCCCAGCCCTGCCATTGAGCCAAACAGCCTCAAGCAAGGCTGCAGATCCAACAGGAGCCAGAGCAGCTGGTCCCTCTGCCAGACAACATGAGGCAAACCCAGGCTGAGCAGCAATGTCCTGGCCCTGGCTCCACTCTGGTGCTTCTCTGCATTACAGCTGAGCTTTGGTGGTACTTTTGGGGTTCATGGTCCCGGACCAATCCTTTGCCAGCTGGAACTTGTGGAAATGTCTGGTTCAAATCATTAGTAAGGCGTGGAGGCTGTGCCTGTCTGGCTCCTTGGAGCTGCCTGGCTCAGCAGGACAGACGTCACCGCGTCACAACGCAGATGGTGGCAGCGGCATCACATCCAGGAATGGGCACAGGAAAAGCAATTGCAGGCACGAGCACCAGCAAATGTCCAAAGCAGCCCTTGCCCAGTTCAGCTCAATCTCTGCCCCCAGGAAACCCCACCAACACCTCACTTTTTTCTGATGAACAGGGGCGATTAAGATTTTTGAGCTGCAACATCAGCAATTAATTAATGTGTAAAAGAGGTACCTCCTTGGGGGCCCATCCTTACCAGAGTAGGTCTATGTCACTCACTCACAGGCTCGTGCAGGCTCCATGGGGAATACTCAGACATGGCATCTTTATAAAAATCAGGTCTCAGCTCCAGAAAATGAGTCTTCCTTAAGGAAGGGGATAGAACTTCCCACCTCCTCGGGTGGCCACGAGATAAAACCTGCACTCGACTCTGGGTGTCAGGCATTCCCTTCCCACCAGTGCTCCCGCCTGTTGTCACTGCTCTTCACCCACTTTGGGGGTGCTTGTGTCAGAAGCAGCCTCGGGCAGTTTCAACTCACGCCTCTGAGGGTGCACAGATCTTGGCTGACAGGCAGTAACAAGGCTTGGTGCTCCAGCTTCACCGCCCCCAGGAATGGGATGCACCCGCTGGATTTTTGGCTCCCACAGCTCTGCTAATATGCGTTCCTCCGAAGCCTCATGACTTTGCTGCCTATTTTTGAGAGCCCTCTGAGGCATCTTTGCATGCCAAAACATTATGCCTCTGGGCTCTCCTGCAGAAAGAACGATGTGGTGGGGAGGTGGGAACTAGGAGGGAAGTGAGATTTGCATCTGTCTCAGTCATGATAATTATCTGGGAGATATAACAGAGTGGTTTTCTGAGCCCTGTGGTCAAGTGACATCAGCTGACAGCACAAGTGACTCCTGTCCTGAGCCGAAATGCCACACCAGGTCAGACTCCATGTCTCTTCACATGCTGCAGAAACCTTCATCTGAACTTTCTGATAGTAGGAGGTTAAGTGGGGAACAAAGCGGCAGATCACGATTAAGCTAAGCCTCTAAACAAAAATGCTTTTTGATGACAGGGCTGGGTGCAGGGACAGGGGGGGGTCAGAGCCTTCCCAGCCCAGTGGTCCTGGCTGCAGGCCCCAGAGCAGACAGGCGCTCCGATCCCGCGCCCAAGTTTCCCAACCATCAAAGAAATTCTCCCGTTTCCCACAGGGTCGCTCCCCAGCTTAATCTGCTGAAATTCCCCACTGTAAACAAGTGGCCGAGATAAATAAACCCGTCTCCAGGCAGATTAAGGTCAGGCTGCACTTCAGCTGGTTTTTCGTCTATTTTTTGTAATTAGGCTTTAATCGTAAGTACTAATGCGCCAGGGCAAATACTCCCACGCTGCTGAGCTCTCCATCCAGCAGGTCCTTCCTCTGGCTCCCCAGCAGACGGGGCAATAGAGATTCAGTTGGCAGCACATGCACAAGCAAACTATCCCGTTTTTATTTTCATTTCCCTTTTTTTTTTTTTTGTAACTCTGAAATCCTGCAAAATCCTTTACATTTTCCACAGCATAAATCCACAATCTTCTTTAAGGCTGATCTTCTTCCAATCCCACGCAAGTCTGTGATGCAGTCTTTGCTAAAATCGATGATTAATTATTAAACACGTGCCCAAAATAATTTCCAAAAGGCCTTTTTTTTGCTTCTAAGTGGTGGAGGATTGTGGTCTGTGCTAGGGCTTCCCGTGGCAGCTGGCAACAGGCCCCTCATCCCTCCCTTCAGCAGTAATGGTAATACTGGCAGCTTTGGCATCCACAGCCAATAGGCAGTGGGATGTGGTGCTTCCACTGCCCCACGTGCCCTGGCTACTGTTACCCACCCAGGGATGGTTTAGGACACTGCTCTGCATTCCTGATGTTTGTTACTGGTGAACACCCCCGACTCAGAGCAGCTTTGGTCACTCTGTGCCTCCACACCTCCTTCAGAGATATGCTCTGCTCCTACCGTAAACACTGCACAAGGCCAAATGCAAAAGGCTTCTGTAAAATGAAGGAATAATCCCTGCTTTGAATACAATCCATGCCCATTCTGGAGTTGCTTCTTGGAACATCACCGTGTCCTCTACAGGAGCTTCTCTTCAGCATGGAGATGCCCAGACTCTCACGTGTGACGCGCCTCTGCCAGGCGAGCTGCTCTGACGTGTGTTGGCTGGCACCACACTTCCCCTGCTGTCGTGTTGATCCAGCACTGGAAGGGCCCTGACATTCCCCAGCCACTTTGCCATCTGCCAACGGGGACGTGCTGCCACCTCCTCCCACTCTGCCGACCAAACCTGTGTGCACCAACCTGGTCCTTGTACAGTTAAGCCAGGACTGAAATGCAACCACCCTCCCCTCGCCTGTGCAGGAAGGGAGGGAGGGCTCTCGGCTTGGATGGCAGCTTGGAAATCTGGCCAAATAATCTGTAATTTTAAGCAAATTGCTTCCTGCGTCCAGGCCTGCCCACACACCCATCCATTCATATATCACCAATGTGCTTGCTTTCTTCAATGTGGAAATTCTGGCTTGGTGGACTTGGCCACCTCTCCAGGATCCTTGCATATCCAATTGTCTAGCTGCAGCATCCCAAAATCCTGGAAATATCTTCTTGGCAAGCAAGCACAGATGAGCTCTCCAGAGCTGGTGTGGTTATTTCCATCCAGGAAACTTCATACAGAAACAAGACATCCCACCCCTGCCCAGATCTCGTCTGCACAGTTTGGCCAGGGTTCCCAGCCTCATTTCTGTTTGCATTTGTTGGGCACTTGGTAGGTGGGTTTGTGATTTCCAACTGCAGTTTCAGATGTTCAAGATCCCAGACCAACCTAATCCTTCTTCCAGCTCTACCATATCCCTTTGGTGCCAGCCCATCCGCCCTTGCCCTTGGCACAGTATCTCCTACCAGCAGGCTGCAGAGGAGCTCAAACTTACTCATCAAACTATGGCTCAAGTCAAACTATTCGCCCCAGATCCCATATATCCAGGAGAGCCCAGAATTGCAGGGTTAACTTCACCACACAACCCTACTCCCAAGCCCACGTCATCTAAATGTTTTATTCTAATGATATTACAGTGTCAGCCAGCTGAGCTGGTGTCTAAGGTGCTTAGCTAGAATTACCCAGAACTGCATTTCCCTCACAGCCAGGCTCTGTGCTGCCCATCCTGCCCCCCTCACCCTGGAAACGTGCACCACAGCAGGCAGAATCTGTTAGATGTGATGAGACTTGAGAACTCGCCTTTCCCTCTCTGGATCAAGGTTCCCCCAGGAACAGAACTTCCACATCCAGACTACACCCAGCTCCTGGGGCTCACCAGCCCTGTGTCCTCCCTCACAAAGGCTTTGGGGCAGCTCACCAAACACCAGTCTGCTGGAAGCACAGGACCAGCAACACACTGCACACCTGTCATCCTTGATCCTTTTGCAGGAGAGGGCAAGTTTAAGGTTTTGCACTGTGTGGTTTGGGCCTGATCCAGCTGTCTCACAGTGATTCCCCAGCAGGGGATACAGTAAGGTCCTGGCATGTCTCAGGGTCTCCATTCCCAAAAAAGAGCCCCACAGGGCCTCTGTAATGATGCCTATTGGCCCAGCAGCCCAGGTAACTCTGCTCCTCTCTGCAAGGCAGTGACCCTTACCCAGCTCATCCCAGAGCTGCCGGCACTTCTCTGTTATGCCTGTCCCCTGCTGCCTCCAGAGGGAGAGCCGCGGATCGGCCATGAACTGCTCTGTTATCAACGTCAGCATCCTGGCCCCGTTGGAGTCCCTCATGCGCAGCATCTCCCGGACCTGGAAAGGACAGAGAAAGTCTCGGGTGAGACAAACCATGGTGCCTCAAAGGTGTTTAAGACACATTCACCTGGCTGGCAACCCACAGCTTCCTCAGCCTGAGGGCTCAGACTGTATGTAAATACATACATACACATATATGTGTGTGTGTGTGTGCATGTATAATGGACGATCACACACTATAACCCTCATGCAATGGCTGTGATGAGGCTGACTGGAGTCCAGCTGAGTAGCATTCACAGCCAGGCTGTGAAGGAGACTGGGATTAAGAACATGAAAGCAAAGCCCTTCTGCAAAGAAAGAGAAAGGCCCCATGGGTTGGTGAGATTTGTGGGTTATGGTTCCACCCTCCCATGGTCTTGGGTAGGCTCTGGAGGGTTGGCTTTTTCCCCACTGCGCTGAAGGGGAGATGGGGGAATGCCCTTCCTTGCACAGGGATCACAGCACCCATGGGAGAAAGGGATCTGCCAGGACAGCAGGTGAGACAATCCAGGCCTGACCCAGAGCCTGGATTACAACTGCCTGCTCCGCGACAGGGCGAGAAGGCACTGGAGCAGAGATTCCCAGCTGTGATGGGCACCCTGCCAGGGCAGCCAGCGAGTGCCAGCTACGTGACACGCTGAGCAGAGATGGGAGAGAGCAGCCGGCTCCTCACCTTGGCAAACATGGAGTTGAGCTGCTTCCCCGAGCCGTAGTACCCTCCCTGAGATAGGAACAGCTTCACCTGCTCTCGGACCTGCTCCTCGTCCAAGTGCCAGCAGTTCTCGTCATCGATGCTCGCCCCAGCAGTGGGGTCAGGAGCGCCTGAGAGGATGGGGAGGGAGAAGAGAGACAACCATGTTTATGGCAGCAGGGTCAGCAGTCCCACTAGCAAGAAGTGCACCTACCTCTGTTTTATTAGGAACCCACCTTTTACTTTATCAGCTCAGGTGACAGAAAACCAACTTGATTCCTCAGCAGTGAGCCCAAGTGGCAGCAATGTGTTGTCCTAACACAGTACTGGCAGCAGCCATCAGGAGGGATATCCTGACCACAGGGCTAACACTTGCATGGCCCCTCACCCTCTGCACCCCATGTGAAATGAGGCTGAGGAAGACCAGGGACCTGCCTTCCTCCCAAGCCCCAGGAGTGCAGGCAGCACAGCTGCAGAGCCCACAGTGCTCTGCAGCTCCAGGCAGTGCCCAGCGTGCTCCTGCTCCACATCACTGGTTTGTTAAAGCATCAGTAAAGCTCCAATTCCTGCAAGCCCTTCCCCATGTCTGGAACAGTCTAACAAAGGTACTACTGCACTTGGGCTCCAGAGTCCTGGGTTAAACACCTGGTCCTGCCCCTCACTTGCTTTAGGACAGGGGACAAGTCCCTGGGCATCAATGTACCTGCCTGAGAGAGACCCTCCATGGGAAAGAACAAAGGATCAATAATCCTTCAAAGAGCAAACTGTGACCAGAGCAGGGCCTTTGGCAGGCACACACATGCGTTCACAGGCTGCATTTCATCTTCCAGAGAACAAAAGAAAGAAAGAAAACCTACAATTGATTTAAACAAGTTGGACCACATTTCCCTTGCCTTGCCCCTTTCAATTGCCATTTTCCTGCCCAAGCACTACCCTACGTCCTGGCCATGGGTTCCAGGGCTCACAGGACAGGCAGTAGCACAACTCCAGTGAGCAGCCAAGAGCACAAAATGGAACAGAAAGTTGGATTTTCAGCTGTCTGCTTTTGGGTCCTGCTCTATAGAAACTCCTTAGGGAAAACCAGTACCAAGGAGGGACTGCTGCAGCTGGAGGATGCTCCACTCCACTTTGGTCTGCTTCTCCTATCTCCCTCTCAAGAGAGGAAGAAGGTCAGCACAGGAAGAGCCATGGGATGCTGTAGCTGACGCATTCCCAATTAAATCTTCATGATGTCTTTTCCAAAACTGGGATCTGGTTGGTGAGCACACATCTCTTTCCTACAGAGAGAGCCTGGGATGCTGTGCACATCCCAGCCTTGTGCGTTGCTGAACCAGGAGCTCAAATACAATTCGTGAAAATTGTGCTCCAGGATGCCTGCTCAGCAGGGCAAGTGTCTCTTGCTGGCTTGTTAGCAAGACAACATCAACCTCAGGGGTTCTGCTCCTCCAGCAGGCTGAGAACAATCCTGACCTGCTAAGATACAGTTATTTGTATTTAATGTCCTTTACAAAATTACTTTAATTTCTGCTAACAGCCACTGCCTGAGAGAAGTTCCAGCAAGCTCTAGGCATGCTGAAGGGACAGGATGCTGCTGCTCCCTCTGCAGAATAATTTATAGTTGACACAACCACATAATTGGGACGAGAGCTGAAGCAGCAGAAAGGAAAACACAGTTCCTGGACGAGCATGAGGACTTTTGCCACATATGCGTGGATCCTGATCCCACTCCCCTGAAGAAGTAGTTAAATCCTGAGCCCCCAGCAAAGGGTGAGTCTTGCTTAGTGTACAACCAGAGTCAGCTCAGAGTTCTGTCATATGCCACAAGGGACAATCACAGCTAGGGACAGTCCTTGCTGGCCCTCTGAGCTTTTCTGTGCCTTTTCCTTCCCTCCCCCAGCCTCATCCTTATCTCGCAGATAAAGAGCAGACAAGCCAGTGATTATCCCCTATCAGGAACCGATGACTAATCTGTCTACCATGAGCGCTTATCCGGCCCCATCGCTAGGTATCCCAGAGCTTGCACTCTTAATATCCTCCTCCCCACCATCCTGCCCGCCACTCCCAGCTGCAGCCATCCAGAGCAGCCTCCACTGCCTCTACAGGGTCACCTGTCTGTCTGCAGGGACCAGGAGGGCACAGTCACCTGGGGTGACCCGTCCCACCAAAGCTCAGCTCATCTCTCATCCCTCACCATGGCCATGGCCGCTGTGACAGATTAAGGAGGAGGAGGTCACAAAATGTAAAAAGTAGGTGCGTTCTTTGGGGGTTCCCGGGGCTACCCCGCCGTGCCTGCTGCTCACACATAGCGTTAGCAACGGAAAGCCCGAGCGGCGAGGAAGGGAGCGTGCAGCTAAATAAAACCTCCTCCTCCCACGCAACACATTGAGCACTTCGCACGTTGGGGTTCGGGCCGCAGCCAAATTAGCAACGCGCCTCCCGCGCCTCCAAATAAAGCCCGAATTTGCTTGTAAATGTATTTTTCTCTCCTATAAAAGATTCAGAGAGAGGGCTGTAATAGCAAATTCCCACACGTGCAGCACAACCCGGCAGATAACGGGCTGCCCAATTACGCTGGGGAGCTGGATAAACATTTAAGAGCAAACAACGGGATTTGTGCTGGGTTTAAATATTAATGGCGGGATTTGTCCACTTCCCCTTGCCAACGTTCACACCGTGGGGGCTTCGGCAGCGGCACGCCGTGACGCAGCTGATGAGTGATTCCATGTCTCAGCTCCAAAGGAGCTGGGAACGGCATGTAAAACAGCCCGGCGCCTGCATAACACATTTCTCATATAGCAGCATTCGTGCTCCAAAGAGCCCTGTTTCAGATGTGCTGGATCTTGGTCCTGCCGGATTCAGATTTAAGGAAACACCATAGAGTGTTTCACCAGCCCGTTTACACTGGCTGTAGAAACTGAGATAAAAATGCAATCCATCACACCCCGAGCTGGGCTCCCCCCTCACTGGGAGCTCGGGGGTTTAACTGTTTGACAGCCACTGAGACTTGGCAAATACAATGACCGAGGAAAAAGGACTGGAAAAACCTACAAATTAGAAAACAGAGTGAAGTCAGGCATGGAAAATTCAACTCCTTGCTCAGAAATTAGCTGCCCAACATGAAGAAAACAAAAGGGGCTCCTGGAATGGGAAGCTGCAGGTTTCCAGGGCTGAGGAGGCAGTAGGACCTTGTGGGTCACACCAAAGCATTGTCACATCCCAAACCCAAGCTCCTGAACCCAAGAAGGGGAGATACATTAGCTGAGTAGTGTGGAAAGTGCTCCAGAACATCTGACTTGAAGCAGGATTGGTGATACAAAGAAAAAGGCATGATTATGATTTTTAACCAATACCTGGAGCTGATAAAGTGATGCTAAAAGCCACCTCTTGCTCCAGCATCTCCCTTACGGTCATTTCACCCGACTGTGCCCAGCACCCAGCAGTGCTCTGGGGCCTGGCTGTGCCAGCCCTGGGGTCAGTGGTGCCTGGAGCAGGGCTGGCTGTTGTGGTGGCCATTCACAAGGGCCATCTCATGACTGCACATGGTGGTGTTGCTGAATGCCTCCAGGCTCCTCTCCGGCGTCCAGAGAGAAAACAGATGTGAAGGATCAGCTCAGGGCGGGGGGTGGGGAGGACGTGGACAAATAAGCAAACGGCAGAAAACCTTGAAGAGAAAATAACCAGGCACCAGAAAGGAAATGAACTCTAACAAGGGATTAAAAATAGCAGCAAAGCAAGGAATCCAGCTCTGCCAAGACTCTCAGTTTGTTTTCAAGTGGAGGCAAGTCAGAGAGAGCTGCCAGGGCAGCCTGAAGATTCACATACACCTGACAGCAGCGGGAGAAGGGAATCCAGACTGGCTCCCAGCATGGTGGACAGGAGCAATGTGGTCTAGCTGGTACCAGTACCTGGTGCAGCCAACTTTGGAAGCTGCTTGTCAAGAATCACTCGTGCTCTGGAGTCATTTGGCAACCCCAGTCATTCTGCAAGACAAGGGGAAGAGCTGCCTTTCTCTCCAGCACTCAGGTGTGTTTTTCCCCTTAAATCCACCACAGTTCAGCAAACAGGAACATGAATGCCCTGGAGATCTGACCTTCTCCTCCTCCCCTGCAGGAAGGCAGAATTTCAAATAGATTTACTGGTGCTGCCCTCCAGACGCTGTCTCGAGATGACCTGAAAGTCAAAGAGTGCCCAAGGACTCCTCAAACATCAGCCTTGGCTTGGTGTGACAGGACAGGCAGAGACTTCCTGCACACTGACCTGGCAGCCAACTCGCTGTGCACAAGGAGCAAGGTGGGACAGTGTTAGCCCAGGAGTTAAAGGAAAGCTTAAGGTGGTCAAGAATGCATGTAAGACAAAAGGGAATGGATGAGGCAGCAGGCTTCTTATGGCTCTTGCATAAGAGATCTGCTTTTCCCATGCCAGAGCCTGAGGGACCATTACCTTTAAGGGTTTTCCAAAAGTCCTCACCTCCACGGAAGCTCCTAAGACCCTGCAAGACCACGGAGGCCCCTTGGTGATTCACATGGCTTGTCCTCAGAGGGAGCTGCCCCTGCACCTTGCAACAGCAGAGGTTTTGTGGCTTTTCTCACTTCTGGTTAGAAGAGCATCCCAAGCCCTTCGATGGCACCAGCTGAGCACCACAGATACAGCCGCATCCACTGGCACTTCCATGGGCCAGACACACCCCAGCCACAACTCCTGGACTGAGGGCAGCAGCACCCTCTGCCATGTCCGCATGCTGCTCAAGCTGGGTGAGTTACAGAGCTGCAAACATGGGGTCTGCCAAAATCTCCTGCTCCTTACACAAGGAAGGAGGAGAATTCATCAGTGATGCATGAAGGGTACCTCGAAGCCCCAAATCTGGGCCTACAGGCACCGTGCCATCTTTAAGCTCTCAGAAGAGCGGAGGGAACAGGGTGCCAAGGTGTCCATCACCAGATGATCCTCATTCCCATGGAGTCCCAGCTGCTGGATCCAAGCTTTCCAGCTGCAGCTTCTTGCTGCCCCCAGCATTCCACCCACCAGGAGAGACCAAGCAGCCACGAGTCACTTTTGCTGGCACAGTGCAACCCTTGCAGCCTTGCTCTGTGCCAGGGAGCCACACTGCTAGCTTTGTCCCCTTGGGGAGGCGCATTGAAACCTACCCTGGTCCCCTCCCTCCAGCTGCCACTCCAGACGCCAAGCGTGGAGGTGCCAGACACGGGAGATGCTCTCGCTGGCACACGCTGCCCTTCGCAGCCGAGGCACAGGAGCAGAAACGTGACCCACTTCAGCAGGCAGAGGTCAAGTGGGGAGCAGAGCTGCAGGCACACCTAGGCTCTGCTTGACCTGAATCCTCCAGGAACACGCAGGCACCTTGGCTGCGCTCCAAGCCTCCATCATTACTGGATAGTTTGCATTTCCTTCTAGGAAGGCAGCCGGGAAGATCGGCACGCGGTGCACAGCCCGCGGCTACAGACTCCTGCAAGGAACAAAGCTCCAGTGCCCGGAGCTGAGCGCGCCAGACAATGGCCGGTAATTTTCTCTGCCATTCAGGCTCTGCAGGAGGAGAAGGAGCATCCCTGACAGCCTTATTTTACAAAATCAGACAAGCCCCTTGCACAAGGGGCATTCCCCAGCCAGTCTGGTGCAAAAACTGATCCTCAATCCTACAAGCTTGCCATATAAACAAGGAAAGAGGAATCCCTTGAGTGACCAGAGGCAGGTGAGGAAGACCTGATGCTGATTCGAGGCTCAACAGACCTACCCTCAAAAGAAGGAGGGGCAGGGAAAAAAGCAGGATTTCCAGAAAGAACATTCTTGCTCCAGGATGTAATAACTTCAGGTGTCCAATGCACACAGTGGGTTTCTGTTCGGGTAGCAGAGGCTGGCCTGCCAAAAGACACCTTGGCCCCAACCCCAAGGCTGGGGTGTGACCCCAAGGGTCAAGAAATGCACATAAATCTCTATGTAGAGCACAGCTTGAAGAACTACAAATCCCCAGATCCGCGACCCACTACAAATGCATGATCCACAGCTGGGAAGGGCAAGATGGTGGACAAATTTGGATCCACTACACCTGGAGACCCCAGAATTCCTCTCCCACAAACAGACTCCCATGGTTGCAGCCCTTCCTCACCCTGGGGTCAAGCAGGTCTGCAGTGTAGTTGGTTGCACTGTGGCTGTGTTTCTGGCAGGACCAAGGGGGCAAAACTTGCAACACTGTCTGGGATCAAGAATCGAAGCCCTGGACACTATCACCATGAACTTGAATGTGAGGGGTTTGGAGCCATCCTTTCCACAGGAAGCGACATTTACGAGTTATAGATCACCTTAGGAGCATGTCAACATATGAAGGCTGATCTGCATCTTTCCCAGGGTGAGACAAGGCTGCTCTCCTGCTTGCACAGGTGTTTACTCACTTGTGACCAGCTGGGCAGCCACAGGGGTGTCAGGTAGGTGCCACCCTCTGCGGGGTGACCACGTCTCTGTTGGTTTGAAATCGCACATTGGAGTGTGTAAATTGGCACCAAGTTTGAAGGGAGTGAGAATTTTTGCTTTGTTTTTTTTTTTAAATCACTTGTAAAAACAAGAAGCAGATATTGAACTGGAGCCAACACCTGTATCTTTGTAAGACTCCCAACCACCAGCCTTTTGCTGACTCTAGAACAATAAATATTCAGAACCTTAAAAGCTTTACTTCAATCTGCTTAGGAGAAAGCAGCCTCAAACAATGGCCAAGAAGGGATCTTGCCCAGCCTCAGCTTCAGTAGATCAGTTCAGAGAGGGAATGGCCCTCACCAGATCCTTGCAGCATCACAGCTCCTCATTCTTTTACAATGCCAAAAATTGAAGGCCCCCGCCCATAAAAGCCAGTTAGTTAGAGTACAACCACCCATGCAGCACATGTGGCCCAGCAGAGGAGACAAAGGCCTCTCCCAAGGTAGGAACAGGAACTACCAGATAGAGAGAGACGAACACATCTAAGATCAGAGCTGCCATCACCCCCATGGTGACGGTGAACCTCTGGCCTTACTTCTCTACATGTGGATTCAACTAGTTCAGATGGTATTTTAGGCTGCATATGGGGCTTTTCATCTTCAGAACACTTAACAGGCACGTGTTAATCCCTGCAACGCCCTTCCGTGGCAGATAAGTGTTTATTATCTCTGCTCTACAGCTGGTGGGACTGGCACAGCGGGGAGCTGCTCATTGTTGCAGACCCTGCGTAACTTCAGCTCCTGGGCTCCTTGAAAAGACACCGTGGGAGATCCCCAGGAGCCTGGGCCACATCCTGGGCCAGTGGAGCAGGGCTGGGCTGGGCACTGTCCCCAGATTTTCAGGGGAGGAAGTCAAAAGCACTTTCCAAACACAAAGCCCCAGGATACATCTCCACTGCCTTTGTGCAGTAGGTAAGAACAGCGGCGCTCATTTATTATGGGCAAATTAACGCCCATGGAGATTAAAGCTTTATCTCCCACCAGCTCAGCCACATCTGACTTAGTGCAGGGCTCAGGGTGACACTGTGCCCCCACATGCTGGAGGAGCCACATGCCCACTGCACCTCCCTCTCCACAGGGTCCCAGCACCATGTCCTTGTCTTCTCCATTCTACTCTGAGCTGTGCCTTGTGCACCACCAGCCTGTCAGCTCTGCCTCTCTGGCCTGTTGAAGCCCATGTTTGACAGACAAACACATAAAGAAGAGGAGAGGGCAGGCTGGGGACACCCCAGCCATGTGGTCCCAACACCCATGCATTAACATCAGTGTGACAGTACCAGCTCTTTCTGTGCAGCAAAAGACAAACGTAAAATGAAGGACATCACCATGGGCACCAAAACCACCACCCCAGCCCCAACCACAGAGCCAGGGTCACATAGTGAGGAGGGAGGAATTTACCGTGCACTTGGTTGATCTCAGAGTTGGATGACAGGATCTCATCAGCCAACTTTTGGGCGGTGGGCAGCACCTCAGTGTGGTGTGCTGTGATCAAATACTGAACAAACTTCTGGAGCTGGTCCCTGTTCATCTGGAAAAGGGTCTCTGAGATGGGAAGACGGAGTTTGACCTGGTCTGGCTTGCGGATCCTGTACAGTGAAAGCGCCACGACGTGAGCGCAGTAAAAAATGTCCTTGTTCCCACAGCCGCATGTCACGGAGGTGATTTTGCAGCGGTCGAAGCTGATGGCCACCTTGTAGGTCATCTCTGGTTCTGTCGCAGTCGCTGGCTCCGTTACTGTTCCACTGAGGTGGAACCCTGGAGAGGGAAAGAAGAAGAGGGAAAGGTCAGGATAGCTTCCCTCTGACCACAACCACCCAGGCCAGCTCTGGCAGGAAGGAAAGCCAAGACTGCTTGTGTTTCTCTCTCATATAGCAAGGAGTGCAGCACCCAGCACAGCCCATCCCTGTGGCTTACACCCAGCAACACCCAGCCCGTGTATACAAACACACTTCTGCACCAACACACACACACAGCCAGACTCATCGGGAGTTTATTTAACAGCCAAACCCTCAGGGGAAGAGCAAAGCTGCTCGGTTCCCATTTGTTTAAGTATCTCAGACTGTTTCCCTCCTGGGAGTCATTTCCATCCACGCCTCCCTCTCGCTGAATTTGCAACTCACATGAGTGAGGGCTGGTAGAAAAAGACCACGTTTGCTTTTCTTTGATGAGGCGGACAAAAAAAATCCACAAACTAAATGCAAAGCAATTCCAGCTTTGGTCTCTCAACCAGGTAGAGTGCTCCAGGGCATGGTCACAGCTCTGAGCTCTTCCACACAGTGGAAACAAAGAGTAGGGACAGGAGCTATGCACAGTCCAAACCACAGCTGGGGGAAAACCGTTCCCGGGGTTCCACAAATCGTTCACACCAATGTTACAGTGCTCCTGACAATTCCCACCATGAAGAAAGGAGGCGCAGTGCCTTCAGGCATAAAGTGGGGAAAAAAGCCCCCAGAAGTACCAAACACAAGTGAGGAACATGAAATGCGCTCAGAAAGTCCCATGGGTCAAAAGAAACGTGGATGTACCAAGCAAGTGAGGGACTAAGTCAGTGAGGTAAGACTGACTGATGGATGCCTATCAACCTCACTTTGAATGGGAGCCTCAGGGAGTCCTTCTCACAATCCAGCTGCTGAATGGGTTCAACACCAACACTCTGCACTTGCTCAGCCACCTGGAAAAGAGATATCTTTGTTCCTTACACTCATCTGCCTTGTTCCTCCAAGAGGGTGAAGCTGCACCAGGAGGTTAATTAACACAGCCAGGGCAATCCGGTGTCCCCCTGTCAGAACATGGCGTGGGACCTGGCACCTCACAGTGCCCATCCCAGCCATCCTCCCTGAGGAGGATGCTCACTTTTCTCCATGCCACTGCAACCTTATTAAGCCTGTGTATGTACAGGTCCCTGCAGAGCCTGCCATCTCCTCAGAGAAGGCAGCAGACAGCTGAGAGCCCTACAATTAGCGACAGAAAAGGAGAAGGGGTGGGGGGGTGAAGATTAAAATACATTAACTGCATCAAACCCTTGTGCGTTTGCCAGCTCTTACAAAGGCTTTCGGAGACAAATTCTACCAGAGGTTTTTAATAAATGGCATCAAAACCAGCTATTCACTGCCAGTCTCTTTAAAGCCACGCCAAAAACCACATTCAAATCTGATTAAGCGTCAAGGAGGTCTGCTTTTACTTTAGTGCTGGGGCGGGGGAAAAGCAGACCTGTTCTGCTGCCATCACCCAAAAGCCACCCCATGTGGCCAGCAGAGCAGGAGGGGAGAGATGCACAGCCCTGCACTTCCCTCCCTGCTCACAGGCTGCTGGAGCAGGAGCAGTGTGGCTGTGGAGGTGCTGGGCTCGGCGCCGCGGGAGCAGCATGGCCAGGGGCTGTTGAGCCTCCCCCTCCTCACAAGCCCTTCCCCTGGCAGCCAAACTATATAAATCCAAAGGATAAACTCCAAAGTGTTTATGTTTTACCACTTCTCTGGTTTGCAATGCTTGGCAGGCGGCTCCGACTCACTGCCAGTTTCTCCCTAGTTTACTTTTTGAACAACTTAAAGGGACTGGAAACCGCGTTCCTAAGCAAGTATGTACGTATATCCTCATATGTATGCCTGCACACACACATATAAAACACTCTAGGACAAATTACTGGCCATAAACACTGCCTTGAAATTCTTACTTTAACACAACTGTGGGCCAGACCCCACTTGGGGCTAACTGGTGTAAGTCTGGAGGAACTCATTCAACCAAATTATCTGTTTCAGATAGGTATAAATCTGAAAATATATCAACTGTGGTCTGATCCAGCCTCTCACGATAGAATATTTGTCCAGATATTCCTCAGGATATTCTCAGGCATCCCAAAAGCTGTGCTCTCCCATCTGCTCCAAGAGCTGCTCTTCACAATTCAGATCTGGTCTGCACATCGAACAGGACCATCCATTATGTCAACGACTGCCAAGTTCATCTGGCACTCGAGCCCCAAGTCAAGTGTTGGTTTAGATTTTAGCTGTGGTGACAGCAGGTCTGTAGGATAAACTAGGAACTCTACAAAACATTTATCAAAAGTTGAGTTAGAAATTAAACATGGGGGGTGAAAGAGAGATGAGCTGGCAGGAACAGAGGCATTATTTGTGAATATTTACATTAATGTGAGGTCAGACTGCAGCTACCACATTGCAGCCAAGTCTGCACCCCAGCACCATGGCTGCTGAGCACACGAGCTCAGCAGGGATGGGTATCACAGTCCCAGAGAAGAGTGGTGGCTAAAAGGTAGGTTTTGGTGTGGTTATTTCATTGTCCATCAAAGCACACACTCCTGCTCCACACAGAACACTGATGATATCACCAAAAAGCTATAGGTAGCCCTGGAAAAGTACAGCTGTCACTGTACCCTCCTCTCTGTTCATCTTACATCCTAGAAGAAAGAAGCATCCTAGGAGCTGTGCTATCAGCACTTCAATAGAGAGAAACACAGCGCTGATCACTGACATAGGGTCTGGATAGCACTGAGAGCAAAGACATACTCTCCTCTGTGTCCTCCCTGTACATTCAATTTAAGACATTCCTACAGCCCAGTGCTTATCTAGGACTTCATCTTCTGTTCTTAACATAAGCTAACTTGGTGTTTGATTTGCTGCCAGCAAAGTGACAGTGCCAAGGCTTGAAAACCATGGAAAATAAATAATTAAATACTATCTTTGTAACTACAGACTCATTATGCCCCTCCAGAGTCTAGCTTTGTCCCAAGAACTTCACCTTTTCCCTGCCCCAGAACACCCTCTCCTACTTTTACCCCAGAAGCTTCCCAGTGGATGTCTCTTTGATCGAGGTTGTAAAAGGAGCTGAGTGTTCATATCTGCCCCAGAAAAAGCATAGAAAGGTGCCATGAATGTTCACGGGCACACAGGGCATGATGAGCTCATCTCTTTCTAATCCCAGCCATCCAACCCATCAAATGGGGACAAAACTGGAGGAAGAACTTTCCTTGTTTTACTGCCACAGGACATTGCACCCCTGATTTAAATTAAAACAGATCCGCGAATTGTTTTCCAGGAGTTTGTGAGTTCCACATTGGTGGAACTTGTCACCTGGGCAGCACTCTCCTCTTCGGAGCTGATAAACCCTGTAGGTTGGGAGAAGGATGGATCCACAAAAAATAAAAAATCTTGGGCTCTCAAACAGCTACAAAGGATCAAGCCTCTAGCAGGGATCCCAGTGCAGGAGACTTTGCTATTGGGACAACAGCATTAACACCTCAACAGAAGCATCTTTAACCAAGATGGTGAATTCTTTGATTTCTAAACCTACTTGACCAAAAGAAGTTGTGCAAACTCTTCCAGTTCTGCAAGACCAGAAAGCCTTTCAACAGGACATCTTTAACCCACCTTTATCCTCATGCCAACCATCAGGAGAAACCACTAGCCTGTCCTGCAGCTCCAACCTACCATGAGGCCAGCTTTGCTTTGTGTCCTTCAGCAAATCACTGAAGATAAAGCAAACATTTAGGCTGGTAATATTGAAATACCTGGAGTCTGGAGACAGGCAGATGCCCAGATGGAAATTTAAACCCCAAAAGCAAGCACAACCCAGGCATAGCCTCTTCCCTTCTGATAACTGTGGCACCAACACTTGCAAGAGAGAGGAGGACTCCTCCACACCTACCACACTAGCTGGGAACCCGAGTGCTCAGCTCTGCTCCCTCTGGCAGTTGCTGCTCACAGCCATCCCTCAGATTTCACACTGCAGCCCAGACTGAAGTCACAGTTGTCATTTGCTAAATTGTGCCATTTGGAAAAAATGAGCTCTTCCTTCCCAGGCGTGGCAGTCGCCTGCCTTTCTCGGAGCGTTGGCACAGTCCTGCAGGGGTGGAAAGCAACACAGCGCTGCAGCCACCTGCAGGACCCAACCCTGAGGATGCTGCACTGGCACTGCTGTGTGAGAGGATGGTGCCCAGTAATACACAGGTAACGTGAGGAACATTTCTTCATGGCTTCTGCCTTCTCCACGGGCTTTTCTGTCTTTGTGATAATCCTGAAGCAGGGCAAGGAATGGCTCAGTAGAGGAAAACGTGCACCACATCCATGCCCTGAGCATGGACCGCTGGTGGGATGTAGCTGGACCATGTAAAGAGCTCACAACCACACCTAGCTGTCAAAACCTCAAGTAACCTCCTAGTACCTGAGGCTGATATTTTGGGCAACCTCTGTTAGGAGCCACGTGATGGAAAGTCCATCCACGCAGCTTCCTGAAGGCACCAGCCACATCCCCTTGCATCACAGCCAGAGAGGGGTGGCTGTGGCTGACAGCAGCTTGGCTGCTCACTGCTCTTGTACTCCGTGCTCAGCTCCCAGGATTCTCCACCTCTAGCCAGACTAACCCCAGTCCAAATCTGTGTTTGGGGAGCTCTGTCTTCAGGCAGGCAGGAGCTCTGTGAAACCAAATGGAAAAGAATAGATGGATATTTATGGGGCTCAGCAGATGTACATGAGGTAAACTGAAATTCTCAGTGCAAGTTGTGTACACTAGGTTAACGTGACCCAAATATGTTTTTTTAAAATTTCCAAACCACAGCGGAAAGTTATTTTAAACTAAAGTGATTCCAAGCTCTTTAGTGATTAAACGGACTGTAGCTCCAGCTCCTAGTGGAAAAACCATTTGTTTTTCCAGTGTGTGAAAGCCATAACTAGCAATGAATAATAATTGCCGCACCCGAGTGTTATTTATAAGCCATTCTCAGTCACATTTCCATGCCTCGAAACAGCAGCTTTCTAAACATGAACTCAAAATCGGTCAATATTTGTAATGTAGACAACACCCACGGGAGGAAGGTGTCGGTGTGCTTGGGCGGTGGAAAGCGGAGGTTAGTAAAATCTCTCGAAGCTTTCCAGCTTCTAGATCAATTCCTCCAGCCGGCTGATGCTGACAATTGCTCAGTCCCTGACCTTGCAGTTGGAAAGGAGATGGGCTCATGAACTCATTTGCACATGACAATGCTCCAGCAAAGTGAATCATCTGCCTCCGATAGTAACCAGAGTACGGTGTGCCCCAGCCCTCCCGGGCTCCATTCAGCCAGCACAGGGCTGGCCTTTTGTGCTGCCAGTGCAAGAAAGACTCTGCTGAAGATGTGTGCAATTAAACCCACTTTTCTTGTTGCTCTTTTGATTCAGCGGCTCAATGAGAGGCACCCTAGGCAGGTGTTGTCACACACAGATAAAATGTGCCTTTTCAGAGCACTGGCAGACAGAAAGAAAGAGGGTAAGGCTGAATCAATTGCCATTTCTCCCTTGCAAAATAGGGAATCCAGGCTTCCAGTGAGTCAATGAGCAGAGCTGCTATGAGTTTCCATCCTCCCTCCTCTCCAAAGCTATTCTGCTTTGTGACCACAGGCAAAGGTGCTGCTGTTGAGAGAGACTTCGGCAGGAATGAAGGAGGCAGGCGATGGCTGGCCAGGAGGATGCCGCCCCAGCAGCACAGAGCCACACTTCTGCTGCTAAAAGATTTCCCCCTGCAGCCCTCCTCCCTCCTCCCTGTCCCTACCATGCTCCTGTTCTTGCCCAGTCATTATCATCCTGGAAAAGTACCTCCACTTTCACAGAGCTAACAAAGACCATTAATATCACCCCAGGAAGGAGCCATGCCCGCAGCTGAGCTGCCGCAGGAGGAGCCAAAACAAAGGGATATGGATGAGTTGCACCATGCCTGCAAGGGTCCCCACACATACCTACGGCCTCAGGCAGCAACTACCACAGGTTTGGGAGAAATACTCTTCTACCACCTCTCCAGGTAGGCCAGGGAAGAAGAAAGAGCTGCAGCTGTAAACAGAGGAGATGGAATGGGGCTGTTTGTGCTGGAGGGAGCCGTAAGCTCCTCTGAGCAGCTGAGTAAGCTGGAGGGACGCTCTCTCTGCCATCTGCTCTGATCCCACAACACCTCCTGCAAATGAAGAGTCAATCCGCTGGTTTCTATCCCTGTTAACCTCTAATCAGCCAAGAGGACCGGCCTCTGCCTTGCTCTTTATCCGAGCCAGCTAATGCGTGAAGCACACCGCGCTTCCCATCTGCTCCAGCATTACTAGAGTTAAAGGACAAAGCCGTTTCCCTGTCCCGAGCATTCACTTACACAGATGCCCTTGTATTAACTCAATTTCTCAGTGATTTCCATTATTACCCTTACGAGATTTCTGGTGTTTGTTTATCTAGGAGCCTGAAATGGAGGTTTTTCCCCTCCCCCTACCCAGCTCAGGGGCTTGGCTGGCCCAACGCCATGCTCCAGACAACCAGTCCTAATCTGTGATTTTACCCAAAAGTATTACAAAATGTTCTCCATTTTCTCCCCAGCCTGCAGTGCACTTTGTTGCCCATATCATTCTTAAGAACCAGGTTTTTTGGGTCTTTGTTGCCAGCCCCAAAGTCAAGACCATCCTTTCCAGCATCACCTTCCACAATCTTCCAACACCTGCCCACAAATGGGTTTTTCATCTACCCAGATGTACAACCCTTGCTCTGAAGACATACGGTTTGGGCAAAAAAGAAAAAAATACAACCAGTTTTAAAGCTTGGACTGATTTCCTCTGCTAAGGTGTAGCCTTGCAAGCTGAATTCCTCTGCTAGCAGGTCAGATCCAACCAATCTAAATGATGGTTCTGAAGCAACAGAAAGGGCTTGAAGAGACTTCACTGCATCTTGGTTAACGTGCTGTCCATGCAATAACTAGTGGCAAACTGCTGCCAACTTTCTGCTCTTTACTGCTACAGTGTAACTTATAGGCATCTTGAAAATAAAGACTTTTCTTACAAAAATCGGAAATGTGAGAAAGGTGAAGATGTGCAGTACATTTTTAAGCAGAAGCAGAGAATGCAGCATCCTTACAGTCAAGGGAGAAAAGGCGACGCATTTCTGTGACCATCCCCAAAGCATCCAGCCCTCTCCTCCTCTCCCTGTGCTTACAAGTGGCTATAACCCAACAAGGAGCAACACGGTTCCTTGTTACAGCTCAGGTGTTTGCTCAACAGATGCAGGGTTGTTTTCAAGCATGAAAGAAAATATCCACAGGGAGGGAATTCACTTTTGCCGCAGCTTCCGGGCTCATGCGTGCCATCAGTTGGAGCTGCCACAAAGCAAACCCAGCCCCATGCTGTCACCACCTCGGCTGCCTCAAGGAAACTGATGGGAGATGCCAAAACTCACACATGAGACTCAGATGGGGTCATCTCCTGACTTCAATGAAGCCACCCAGATTTCCAACAGCTGAGAAGCTGGCTTCTAGCACATGAAAGGGTTCTAATTAGGAACTGCCTCTTATCCCTTCATGCAAGCGTCACCATGATGGGATCACTGAACTTCATCACAGTCAAAAGCAAAGGGAGCAGTGCTCTTCCCTTCATCGCCTTTTTTATGTGGTGATTCACAGAGCTCTTAGCGCCTCAAAAACATAATCCCAGCCCTTAAAGCAAAGTGTCTCCTATGCCAGAGCCCTTAACCCGTTGCTCCTGGCTTAAGGGCTCCTTCCTGAGTGCCCTCTGCTTGTGCAAGAAGTAGATCCAGAGCCATGGACATCCTTTTCTCTCGAGGTATCTGCTCGCCCTGCTGACCTGCTTTTCCGAGACACAACCTCCCTCCTGAACTGGCCGCTTTTCCAGGACTTAGCCTGAGGCTGAGGAGCAGCTTTGGATTTTGTCTCCAAACATGCAAAGATAAATTGCATTCAATGCATATTTTACCATTTAAAGCTGCCTCGGGAGTGGGCCATCTTCAAATCAAAACACAAATTCAATTTACCAATATTGAAAAACAAAAGCAAAACCAAGCCTGAGAACCTCCTGACTTGTCTTCTTCCCATGTTTTGGTCTGGCATAGGGCAGGACAAGGACCAGAATCAAACCAGGGCATCACACAGCAATGGAGGGAAGCAGAACACCACCCTGCTCCTCCCTGAGACACCAGACCTTAAAATAGCAGCTCTACAATTTATAGGGAAGTTATTAGTTATGATTTTCCTGGCCCTCAGACGCCTTCCGAGGGAATGAGGCAGCCTAGATTCAATACGAAAATCTGCTCCAAATTCTTCTCCAAAAAGACACTTTTCCCACTAAGAATAGCTCTTTCATTTTTAAGAGAGTATAAAGTTTGACTTTCTAAGTCACTGGCAGTGTTGTTAAATGAACACTGTGTTTACAAAGCATTTCAACAGCATTTCTGGTAATGGTCTCAGTAACAAATTTGTTGAAAAGGTCAATTAACTTCCTTCTGAGAACCTCACTTCTAAGCACAGAAAATGGCTTTGCATTAAAACTGCCTCCCCAAAGTGGAAAAAGCTCTAAGGTGACACCATTTTGCCATTTCCGCCCTCAACTCCCCATTCAGGAGCTGAGCACAGACCCCAGCAGAAGGCACCAGAACGACTCCCTTCTCCTGCTGACTTTTACAGCCCTTATTTAGAATAAACCCACCTTTTTTTTTCTTTTTACATATATATATATATATAATTTCACTAAGGAGACCACAGAAACACACTTTATATTGCAGAAATATTATTATACTTAAACAGCTCAGCTCACTTCAGTAACTTCACAAAATCTTGGCCATTTCCTCCCCTCTCTGGCCCTCAAACCAATAAAGCTTAAATTCTGGAGCTTATTTGGGCTGTTTCATATAGGGAAATTATCTGCTCATTGCAGAATAAATTATTCAGCAATTGCTATTCCAGATCAGCCTCCTCTGTTGACATTTTATTTCAGAATAATTTTTGGAAACTCGGTGAGTAGATTTCTGAAGAAAAGGACCTCAATTCCAGGACAAGGAGTTATCCAAATACCTGCTGGCACACCAGTGGCTGGGCTGGTCACCATCCCATGGTGAGAGCCTTGACCAGAGCCATCCCAGAAGAGGAAGTGAGAGGTGGTATCAGGTTTGGGAAGACTGCTGTATTTCAACATCCAGCAAAAAGTGAGGTGAAGGAAAGGCAAAGACCTTGATTTTGTGTGGAAATAAATGTTTTTTCCAGCTTTCTTTCAATCCGTAAATTGCAAATTGAGAGGAACCATCCAGCAAGAGGCTGGAGGACTTTGCATCACAAGGTGTAACATCAGGAGGGTGGCACAGCTTTTATCCATCATGCCAGTAAAGTGTGTTGAGGGTATTTGAGAAGCACCAATTCTGACAGTGGAGAGCCCTGGCAGAGCTCCACATCTACATGTGCTGTGGTAGTTTCCAAGCCCAACTCAACCTGCTGGTGGATATTTTGTGCCTCTTCCACATGGCCCAGGGCCTTTTCTGGGTATTCTCCGGTTCTACCAAATTATGCATCACATCCAACACTACTCAGAGTCAGCTCCATGGAGCCCAGAGGCCGTGCCTGAGCAGTCAGACTCATTGCCATTTCCTGGGCACAACCATTTCCACGCGTCCCACAAACAGCTCCCTGGTACAAACACCACTACACACAAACCTCAACACACTTCAGAGGGCAACAGCAAAGCAATGTGTTCATGCACTGCAAGGAAAATCAAAGAGGGATAAGACCAACCCAAGCGAGGCAACCACATAAAAGCCCTCAGTTGCCAGTATGTCCTCTCTGGTGAGACCCCACAGCGAAGTTCTGGGTCATGGCTGACAAGCAGTCAAATTTCCCGATTCTGCAGGACCAAAACCCTCTGCAGAGCAGTCAACACGCTTTAAATAACACTTTAAAAACCCTTTTGATCACATTAGTCTTCACATGACCTTTCTGAGAAGTCAGGAAGGCAGCGGGAGGCCTGAAGAGCAGAGACTTCCCCAGCAGCCCTCCTTGCTTGAAAGGAATGTGGTTGGGAGACAGATGCCTGACAAAGATGTTCTGCTCTCCTGCATCAGCAGTTTTCACCATCTTTAGCATGCAGGCATTTCAGGAAAAGCAGATTCCCGTGCAGTGATTTTAAGCCCCTTTCTCCTTCTGGACACACATTGTGCCCAGCATCTCCCAGCCACACATCACCGAGCTCTGCTTTAGCAAGGAGCATGCAACTGGAAAGCTGTCCTGGAAGATCCACCATGCACAGGAAAACATGAGCCCTCCTGCTTTTCAAGTCCAAGATGACTCCACAGCTTCACAGCCTTCAGAAACACAAAGGGCCACAAAAGCTGATATCCAGGGAAATAGGAGCCATTGCTCTTGCTGGGTTGGGAGCAGTGTACAGGCTGCCTCCGTGAAACTCATGTTTCTCATTAAAAACTTCACAGATTTTTTTTTCTTCCCCTGGAAAAACATTGTTATTCAACCCACAGCCTAGACTGCAGGCTCCTCCGTTTGCTTTTGATGCAGTGCAAACATCTAAAATGACACCATGTAATGACAAGATCTGTCATCGGGATGGCTGGGGCTACAGTAGAAAGAAAAACAAAGGAACGATCCTTTCCTTCTCCCTAGAATTCAACACAATTAAAACAAAAGGAAACCTATATTGTGAAGTTAATGCTAAATACAAGGATTGAAGAGAAAAGGGAAAAGCGTGATGTGAAACATTTAGTGGTGGTTTTCTTCCATTATGTGACATGAGGCCCCTTTGGCAGTGGATGGAGGGTCTGCAGCTCCTCTAAACATAGATCTATTTCAGTAATTAAGTTCTCTTACAAAGAGGGAAAGGGAAAAGGAGAGGGAAAGGGTTGCAATATCTCAGATAACTATCTGTGGGTGAAATTCCACCTCTGCAGCCTCCTGAAGCTCCTGGTTAGCCCCCATCCTCTATGGGACAGGCCAGGCACAGCTCCCTGGTAGCAGACACGGTATGTACCAAAGGGTTATCAGCACATTCATCACAATTTGGAACTGGAAGCAACCAAAAATGCAGTCAGCTCAGCATAATGGGAAAGAAATAAAGTAAAAAGCAAAACCAGATGAGCAACTAGGAACTGACTCCTCTCTTCCCTTTGAAAAGGGAAGCCAGTAATTTGAGAGAAGGTGGTTTTACCCACAATCTCAGCAAAGGGTTTTAGGAGTCGCCCTAATAATCACATAACCTAAGTATTACACAGTACTCCCACTTAAGAGATGGGGAAACATGGTGGGCAAATCTTCCTGACCTTTGAAAGCAGGTCCATAGGCACGCCCAGAAAAGGAGGAGCAAGTCCCACACTGTGGGTGACAGACATGTCCTGGCTTGGAGTGATCTCTCTTCTGGTCAGATGGCAAAGTGCACCTGAGGAGCTGCACCCCGCTATTTTCCCGGCTCCAGGCTGAGCAGGAGCAGAGTCCCCCTTCCCCTGTCTGGGAAACCAAGACAGAGGGGTCTGGCAGCAAATTCAGGAACGGTGCCTGGGCAGTATGCAAGGAGCCCATGCTCCACTGCTGTCTCTCCAGGAAGGAAACCTCCAGCCCTGCCTTACCCCCAGACATCTTCCTAGGGCTCAACCTGTTATATCTGCAAGGTTTTGGGTAAACTCTCATGTCTGGGCTTTCCAGGAACCACTGCCACTGACTAAATATGGTGCTTCACTGCAAAATTAATTGCTCTAATGAGAGTGGTCAGGGCTGATGATGCCCTCACTAAGATGACACCTGCAAATGTATCTGTGCAGGTGGATTCCATACTGCCCTGATGCTGGATGTTGCTAACCCCACTTCCACAGCTGCTTAGCAACTCCCACAGTTTGCTGCACCGACTGTGTGTACACCATTAAGTACCTTCACACTCAGGTTTTGCAAGTGAGGAACACACAGGAGATAGCACACAGGCCATTTTCTCCTACAGGAGGTGCCACCTCAACCTCTGCTGGGCCCTTGAAAGTTCCTCCAGGATGCCAAACTGCAGCACACACCACTGAACAACCACTATCAAACCATTTGCACTGGAAAAGCCCCAGTCTGTGGAGCCACATGAGAAGTCTGGTTAACACAGGCACTTCAAGAAGATGCAAGCATGATCCTGAAACCACCAAGGTACAGAAATTAAATTCAGTTTGCTTTCCAAGGCTTGTAACATTTTAAGCAGATACAACTGTTTTTGTCATGGCTTATGGCTTCTGAGTTGAGCTCAGAGAAGTTAACATCAGCCTGATGCACAGCCAGACTCCGCCATCATGCCCACACTCCCACAGGAGGGGTATGCATTACACTTAGGGCGAGGTCACCTCCAAACCAAACTCAGAATCACCTCAGGTTGGTGGCTGAAGGAAGCAGCTGTGGGTTTCTGGCATCTCCAGGGGGCTGAGGCCTGACTGGCACCACACACCGAATGACGATGCTCGCCTGGAGGAGCAACACTAGGATTGCCCAGTGATACACGGGGAAGATGTGTCTGTCCAGTTGTGCTGGGTTTCAAATTTACCCAGAGCTAAAGGAGATGAGAGCCTCAAAGTTCCCAGTAAGACCCATTTAATCCTCCCAGAGCCCTTGCTTAGAGACCTACTTGCAGAACTTCACACCCATCACTTGTGTGCACAGGGAATGGTCAGCCCTTACAGCCTCTGACACTGATGCACTCACCTCAACAGCAAACAGTCCTTCAACAACACACATGCCAAATTAAAATTATTCCAACCCTCAGCAGCTTCTCTCTCTGAAGAGCAACTGCCATTACTTATTAATTCGCTTCCTCAAGATAAACAAGAGATTTATTAAAGTCTGAAACAGACCAGGAGCACACAAGGCAGCAGAGGGGCAGGGGCTGCCCCTTGTCTTTAAAAAATAAATACTTCTGTGCTAGATTACACTTTCTATTTGCTGTTTCCCCCAGGAACCAGTTTCTACTCTGTGCAGGATGGAAACCCCACAGACTTCTGTGTTATGTTGAGGGCTCAGTCATATTTGAGGGGAGGAAGCACCAAATTTTGGACCTAGCAGGTGAAATGGAAATAAAAATAGACATTTTAAAATAAAAGCTAAATGCATCTGAATGATGAGTGCATCTGTCTACAGGCTGCTCTCACAGATCATGACCTTGACATCTTGCAGAGGAGGTGCAACCTTTGACAATCAATTCAGTTCCTTGTTTAGAGAAACTGCTCCATTAAACCTAGAGATGAACTCAGCATGGATGAAGAGACCAACACTTCCCAGGAGAGCTGACATTCAGTCTCACTCCATTCAGTCAACAAGCAGGTGATGGTCGTGGGTGGAACTGGAAGAACAAAACTCTTCAGTACAGTTTCCTACGTCATCTACAGTGAGGAGAAATGGTTGGAAGGATGATGAGGAACAGAGTTCCCTTCATGCTCACAATGTACATTTGCAAAGGCAAAACATCATCTGTGGATTTTCCACCCATGCAACAGCCGCTCCAACAGCCTTGCTTTCATACATCCCCCCTTGTTTCTCCAGTCACAAGGGAGGAATTAAAAATGGCTGTTTCCAGCCCAGTACAAGTTATCAACTGCATCACTACACCAGCACAAAGGAAATTATGTTCACAGTATATCCAGCATTTGTGCAGACAGGAGTACAAGGGAGATAAAAAGGAAAGAAAACTCACAGCAGGTAATCAGGACACCTAAAATACAAGTGGCAGGTCTGCAGTCATGGTTGCCTTCACTCCTGGTGGCTTGCTAAAAACCAACTTGATTTTTAAGTGATCAGTGCAGAGCAACAGCACAGAGGATGCCCCTGGGGCAGTCACAATCTTGGGATCTCTAGGATGCCCTGAAGCCCTTATTCCTCAGCCTCCCCCTTAAGGAAGGTGTGAAACCTCACATTAGCTTCCTATAATCTCCAACTACACTACTGTAAGAACCACAGCTTTGAGAGCTCTGTGCCACCAAGAGACATTGCTGGATTCAGGCAATTGGTATGAAGGGTGCTAGGGTGAGACACCCCCAGACCCATAAGTCTGAGTGAACTAAACTAGAAAAGAAATGAAAACCAAATCCCCTGTGACCATCGCAGACTCCGTGACTCGCAGACCATCGCAGCCAATCCCAACTGTTGTTCTCTTCTCCTGCTGACTCCTGGACCACAGCAGTCATGGGACTGTCCTGGTCACACCTCTGCAATCCTCAAGCCAAATGCTTGGGAAATGCCATTCCAGTTCAACACCCCTGGGAGATGTGATGACTGAAGGGCCATCAGTTGACATCCCCAAGCTGTCCTGCAGCAACCAGACAGATAAAACAGTGTGGTGGAGGCTGGCACGAGTGACAAAGCCAGCATGGGGCATTCCAGCCTCCTGCTACTCTTCACCCATCACTGTTCACCCAGCTCCTCCACATCCAGGGTGGGCTACAGATATCACCCGGTATCCAAAGCAGATGCTGGATCCAGCTACCACCACTGAAGATACCAATTAATCTCACCTTGAAATTTTTGGCTTCCTCTATCTGTGTCGACTGGATAGTTAAGCTGACACCTTTGCACATTCTCTTTGTCTGGAGCCAACAGATCAATCTGCCTCAAATACAGGAGATGTCTTTTTAACACTCCAAAGCTAATGAAAAAAATCCCCTCTGGTGAAAGGAAAACACTGGATCAGAGAAGTTTTATTAGCCCTTAACCATGTGAAGTTGGAAGCTCGTCCCCTGTTTAATTCTAATACTCCAACTCTGTTAAACATTAACTGTATAAATAATCAAATACTTCACATGACAGAGTCATACTTCCAATATGGGGCAAATAACCCAGAGGGTAATGAAGGGTGTAGTCTTCTGGTCTGAAGGATTTCCAGCGCTCTCCAAAAAGCAGAACAAAGACAGTCCCTTCCCCCTCCTCTGCCTTCAAAGCAAAAGCTTTGATTCACTTGGGGAGACCACATCAAGCCAGAGCAGAGGCATGCAAGTGATGTATCTCATCATTCCCCTCTGCTCCAGAGACACACGTGAAACCACCAGCCACTGTGTGGTCTCAGCCTTCTCAAACAACCTGCATCCACTCCTACAACATCCAACTGTCCCTGGTGCTGCTGGCTGGCAAGCTCTGAGAGTCCTTCTCACCCTTGCTCCGCACCGCCTGGGGAGGTGATGTGGCATCAACCACCCAGCCCACATCATTCCCAGACTCAGACCCTTCCACCAAACCCCAACGTTGCTTCTTCAAGAAGAGTGTTGTCCTGGCAAGCAGGACTTGAAGCAGACAGGAGCTCCAGCTCTCCAAAATCCTGTGATCTTCCACCTGGTTCGGAGGGGCCACAGACTCAACCCCACTGAAAATATCCCTGGTCTCCATTGTTTGTAACATGGATCACAACCACCTGGTGTCCTTGAAATTAAGCTCTCACTTTCCTTGGGCTTTGGTTTCCCTGACTGCAAAGCTGGGATAATGCCCTTTCTGGGACTCACAAGGGTATTTTAAGGAGCAGGCTGAAGTTCAGTTCCTCAGGAAATGACCGGTGCATTTGCTGTGGAAGAAAAGCTCTGTGAAGGAAAAAAGACTGTTTGAAAGAAGTTAACAATTAAAAGCAGCATTAAAAGTATATAAAAGTGATGCTGACCATTCCCCTCATCCAAGGCCAAGCTAAGGTAATTTTTTGAAATATGTAATCATCTGATGCCCAAGACTGCCTCAGTTTAGACTGATGCTCTCACTTTAATGCTGACTGAAAAGCTTCAAGTGATGCTTGACAATCAAAGCATCAAGAGCCAAATGGAGAATGGTCTGACCCACAGCCCTGCCTAAAACTGCACTTTCAGTACTTCTGAGCTGACTTTGGAAAGCCAGTATTGGCTTTGGTAGAACCCAGGATAGCCACTGTACATTAATTATCACTCTTGCTCTGCAGACAGACATACAAAAGATAAAGACAACAGTGAGGCTTGTTCAGAACAAGGGATCCAGCACCATCTCAGCACAAGTACCTTCTCCTTCGAGTGTTAATCAACCATTAGATTTTGAAGACAGCCCTTGACTGAAGGCTTTTTACCTACACTGTAAGGTAAAGCATGGACTCACCAAAACCCATGTGATTTTTGTCCACATTGTTAAGTTTAGGTTCAGCACACCACCCGAGCTGTACAAAAAAAAACCACCTCTCCCAAGCACAGCCATTACACCAAAATCTGCATTGTTGAAGGAGTCAGCAGGACTCCTCTCTATCAGCTGCATGGACAAGAAGAGACCCACTTCCACCACTGCACCCCCAGCCACACAGCTGAGCAGAGCTGTATGGTCCATCGTGACACCTACATAATATTTCACCAAAATTGTACTGTTCTGGGCTTCTCCCAGCAAGACCCTGATTTATCTCCTCCTGCTGCTGACAGCTGAGAGTGCAGCTGGGATCTACAAGAACAGAGAAAGGCTCTTGGTTTCTAGAATGTCAGCTGTGGAGGTGGGGGAAACCAGGTGTTGCATTCTTGGGGAAATGTTTTTCCTGGTCAGCCCATCATTTTCTATTTGCTCCTCTCAGCACCCCCAAGAAGCACACACAGCATGTACAAGTGCATAAGACACCCCTCAGGGGCCCCCAACCTACCAGCACTGACTGGAATAGCTCAGGCTTGAGCCCAACTCTTTGCAGACACAGCCCATCCCACATGCAGAAAGTCTGAGAATGTAGAGGGTGAATATGAAGGGGAGAAGGGTCCCAGATCCTTGGAACTTGGTCCCTTCAGGAAGCCACACTGATAAGGGCTTAGCATGACTTTACAACATCCGTAAACAGGTTTCAGCAAGTAACTCAGACGTCATTCAAGTTATTGATGCAGCACCAGAGGAAGGACCCTCTGAGAGCATTGGACACGAGCATCTCAGTCCCTCCTGGCTCCCTCACCCACGCTGACACACTTCACAGGCAACTGCCCACGCCCAGAACAAGCAGTCTGCTCCAGGGCCGATTCCCACTGCATCTCCCATCCTTGTTTAAAATGAGAGCTAGCTGGTTTCCCTCTTGTACATGGTGCAATGCCAGCCACACTGAACAGGCTTCATGTAAAACACAGCCCACCGCCTTTCCAAGCCAAGGGGGAGACATTCTCCCAGTCTGCAGATAGCAACTGCAGACACCCTTAAAGCCAAGCTCTTGGTCTTGCTTTCCTTCATGAAGCAAAAGCAGAAAAAGCACCGCAGCTCCCCGATTCCTGCTTTTTCTGCCATCTCTTTCAGCAAGATAGACATACAGACCTCCTCCAGCTCTGCAGCAAAATCTTATAAACCAGTCACACCCGACAGGGACACGGAGATGCCAGGGACATTTCTGAAGGACAGCAGCCATGATGAAAGCCAGAGCTGAGCAGATTTCCTATCAGAAAGGTTAAACCTTGAAGATCACTCCCTGAAACATTCATCCCAAAGGGAAAGATAGGTTTTAAGGTGAAACCAAAGAAGGAAATTCAGCCAAATGACCATGTCCCAGCCTGTGGTGCCACGACTGACATGGCATCCAACAGAGCTGCACAGCCCTGCAGCTGCTGCCTGTGCCATCCTTCTCCATTCCCACAGTAAAAGCACAGAGAGCCCAGGAAAAGCAGATAAGGCTCCTTCTGAGGAAAAGCAACCCCGTTCCTCATGAAGCTGATGGAAAAGCCCTGGAAGGACTATGTGCAATGGCCAGAGAGCTCACTCCCACTGAGGCCTGTGGGGCAGCATCTATGTAAGCTTTTTTGCACTCCCCCAGACACCTACCAACACTCTGCTTGGAGACACTCAGGTCACAGAGCAGCTGGAAGGCATGAGAAGCCCCAAAACAAGGCAGAGTCACCAGCATCACGCTGCACACCTCTGAGATGCAGGAACCTAAGGGCTGGAGGCACCAAGGCAGCCAGGATGCTGTGGCAGAGCTGCTGCCACCAACATCCTCCTACACCAGCCACCCACTACTCCAGCACCACTGGCAGTCCAGACCTGGAGGTAAAGCCAAGAACCACAGCAGGAGAAGGGCAGACACAGAGGCAGGAGAACCAAGGGCTCTTCGCCTCCCACGCAGCCGTGTAACTGCAGCCAGAAAGCCTTTTGGACTTACAGTTCCTTATGCTGACAGAAAATTCAAGCTGAGTTTTACTCCTGACTTGCAAATCCTGAGGAGGAGGAGGAAAAGGATAAAAAAAAGCCAGGCCATCTGCTCGAGGGCCTTGCAGCAGAGAAGAAGGCTGCACGTGGTGATTCTCCAGGTAGAGCCCTGGTATGACTTTCAGGTTGACTTGGCCATTTGATTTCTTTAGTGCAATTCCGGGCCCAGATGTTTCATAACACACGCTATCGAGTGTGTACATGTGAGGAAACTACCTCCAATCTGAATATCCCTGAGAGCACATTGCTCTTATTAAACACTGCAGAGCTATTGCTCCATGCAGCATTAACAGTACAAGACATTCTGGTAGACTACAAAAATTGGCCCATAAAAAATAAACACTTCTGTCTTACTAAGGGCATCTGGAAATGACCCAGAGAGCTTGTCTATTTTCATTGGTAGCATTTTTGTACAACAGAAGAAAGAAACTGATTGTGAGTTTTGAGCAAATGTTCCTCAAATGCTTACAAGGAATCCCTGAAAACACCAGCAAACATGCCACCCACCCAGCTCCCCACAGGCAGAGCTTGGAAGACCACAGTGTGGTCCCGTTTCATTCAGGCTTTACCCCACTAACTATCCTTCCTGTTGTCTCTCAGTAAATCACATCCTTGAGGAAAGAAACTTGTCTCATACACAGGACCCACCCACTCCCACAAGCATCCAACCCCACCACAGCACACACGTGGCAGGGAAAGACAGGCCAAAGGAATGGGCAGGCTGCCCTTTACTGGGATGCTCCTCTGAGACCAAAGCATGGTTCTGAAAGAAAAACCCAGTAACAACGTTTGAAGTTAATACATTGCTACCTTTGCACTCCCCAGGGCTACAAACCTCCACCCTGGCAGCTGGACACACACCGGCTCAAATGCAAGAAGCAAGTCAATCCTTGGCATTTAGGGGTGCAAAGCTGAAACCTCCCTTTGTGTGCCAGAGGCCTGTGGTCATTCTTGGAGCTTCAGCACGTCAGCAGACAGCAGCATGACTTGCCATGCTGCCATCATAGCACACCAGCAAGTTAGGAAGCAGGAGGTCCAGGAGCTCTGCTAACCTTCTGGCTCTGCTACAGAAACCAGCCAGAAACACTCAAATCCCATCAAGGATGGGGTCCCAAAAGAGCAGACAGGAATAAACCACGAAGAGATAGCATCTTCCTCAGCAGTCTCTTGTCTGGAGATGTATTGCTGGTGACTGATTTCTCAGGGCTCTTCAAATTCCTGCTCCAAGCTCAGAGGACTGGAAACAGGAATGGTGGAGTCACCCATTCCAGATCCTACCCAGGAACTGCTCTGATGACTGCCTGGCTCCTTCCTTCACAGCAGAACGTTCCAAAAATGAACCAAAACAAACTCTAGAGTCATGACACTTCTCACAAGGCAGACTCCAGGCTCTCCAGCCAGGCCCAACTGCAGACGCCACAGAAGTGTATTTATTTTAAAGACTATTTGAGCTGGAGTTTGTGAGAGAAATTATCCTTTTTTTGAAGAACTTGTGGTTTTTGTAAAAACCGATTTTAGCAACAGTCACATTTCAGGCTCTCTTTAGAGAAACCATCTGCTGATCTCCCAAACGTGGCGCAAGCATTTCTGCAGCCCTCTGCAAGGACCATGCACAGGAGATGCAGCACCCGGTGAAGGGCTGTGACTCCAGCTGTACAACTGGGAAATATCAGAGACAAACTGACCTGACTTCTTGCACAGTCCCATCCCATGCTTCCCCCTGACCCTGGGAAGTCTCTCTCCTCCAGACACTGTGCCATTTTCTACCTTTGCCTAGAACAGCCCCATATTCCAATGTCCCCTGCCAGGCCCAGCGCCACCTGACTGCCCTGCTGTGGTTAGGGACACACTCCCTACTTCATGTCTGCTCCCCAAAGCAGCTGTTAGAGGACAAGACACTCCAGTGACAGGAGCCACTGGCTGGGAATGGCCAGCATCCAGACCTGCCTCCCTGGGGAGCCATGTGGGAAGGAGCTTTGCCCATTGTGAAGGCACTTGGGTAATTACCAGCTGCCAGAATCAAAAAAGTCTCTGCTGAGAACAGAGTTGGAATTTGCATATTCCAACTTTTCTTGGATTTGACCACGTCTGCAGAGGGACAGCAAAGACATCTTGCAAAATAGGCACCTCTTCCCCATTCCCCCTGCACTGAGTCTCACAGCAAACTCTGAGAAATGCCCTCTGGACTTCTGAAACAGGGTGAACACAACATCTTACTCTCCAAAATGGTAGGACCACTTTATAATTTATTTTTCCCCCCCCTCCCTTAAAATCAAACCATTTGAGGTCAACATCCAGCGTGAAAATTCCAAGCACGGATACAAGCCAATCAGAAAACAGGATCTTATCTCATGAACTGCTGGACAAAGCTTCATAATAGCTGGCACCACCAACCCCACCTCCAGCAATCCCCATCCTGAGGCAAACTGCTCCCAGACACCTGCTTGGCAGCACAGCAGTGCCCATCTCCACTCCCGCCTCGCCTCTGCCGACGCTGAAATTGAAGCAGACTGACAGCAGGATAATTCAGGGGAAAATTACATTTTCTATATAACTTTCATACGTGACTATATTTAGCAGATGGAGAAACAAAGTACATGTATTCAGTAAATATATATTTTTATAGCTGGAAAATTATAAACACATATGTATGTTCCAAGGAGATCTGAAGTCTATTTTAATACGCTCTTCACATGCGGATCATTAAAGCCTACAATACAGTTCCTTTGCCATATTATAATAAATATGGAAAGTGAATACACACTTCTCAACTCTTGTAGGTCACGAGAGACCTAAAGATGATCTCGTTTCTCTTCTGGTCGCCCTCTTTAGTGCTGCTTCAAAGGGAAATTGGTTTCATATGTGGGTTGACTGTACCTCACAGCATCATTTTGCCTGCAAACCTAATTTAGTGAGCTGCTGAAACACTGTTACATAGGCAAGCATCGATTCCAGACCTCTGCAAACCCATAGGGTCAACACTGGAAACTAATTCCTCGCCTGACAGGCTGCTGGCCTTGCACGAGTAGCAAAACTAGCACCTTGCCACCTCTCACATTCAGGAGGCATTAATCACACTTGCATCACTCCAGCTATTGGAATTTCTGATCCAGGCTGATTAATTTCCTCCCCATGCCCATTTCAAGCTGCTCACAGGCTCAGGGCTCTGCCTTTGGGGAGGGATGCTGAATTTCTCTTCCTGCTCCCTGCACGGCCAAAGCCAGGAAAGAGGACAACTTTCTCCGCCTTATTTCCTCAAGACTTCTGCCCCCAGGGAGTCAACAAGGTTTTAATCAGCACCTGGCACGGTATCTATCAGATATGCTAATAAGGTTCCTTACCTTAACAAACACCCTCAAGAGCAGACTCATCTATCTTAATTGGTAAACGCTTCATTAATAATGCAGCTGAGGAGTCTCAGAGCTAGAAATATAAATAGCAAGTTCTGATGCAAGGGCTTTTTTTTGTTCTCCAAGTACAGATTCAGAAGGAAGGTCTCTGTCGTGCCCTGCTGCAGACACAAGAGCCCTTTGCAGCGTGCACAAAAAGCCTCTTTTCTTGTCTCTAAGGGGTCCAAGTTCAGAGCATCTTTTCCAAAGGAGAAAGGCAGGCATACT
>NW_005054347.1:3164826-3208342 GCF_000277835.1 Geospiza fortis
GGAGACAGTGCCTGCCAGCCACTGATCAATGACAGGAAAAGCATTAAAACGCCTCTTTGGTTAAGTCACAAATTCCAGTCCTATGATTAACGCTGCTCTTAGCCAGGGAGCAAAGCAAAGGCTCAAACATCACAACCAGAAGGGACGTCTGAAGAAAAAAGATCTTGTGTGTCTGGGACTGCGCATTCTGCAAAGAGATGACCCCGGGCCCACCACGCTAATCTCCACATCTCCATTTTAAGGACTTAGCCAAAACAAGGCAGGAGTCTCTGAAACCCAGCTCTACTCATGAACTCCAGGCATGCTAAAGTAGTAGGCTTGGGTTCTCCTTTTTCTTATAAATTCATTCTGCAGACAAAAAGCCAGACAATTAGGGATTTTAAGTATACTCAGTCCAGCCAGAGACTCGGTGATCTTAATCAAGTTTCTCAAAGCAATGGCCATAATTTCTACACAAAACCATTTTTATTGTCCTTTTTTTTTTTAGAGCTCTGCTTATCAGTCCCTACACAGTCTCAATGGATCAGACTGGGAGTTTAAACCTAAATGTAGTAGAAAAAATTATTGAGGTTTATGGATGTTAGGTCTAGTAATTGTTGATAAATATCTTCCTCTGATGACATCTGGAGGATTTAAATAATAATGAAGTGTTAGATCAAATCCCAGCTAAACAAATTTTGGCAAAAAATTAAATATTTCAAGCAAGGAGGTTTCAGACACTTTTCTTGGGGAAAAAACTACCAAAAAGTAGGAAAAAAAACTGAACAAAAAGTTTTGTTCCAGGTTCTACCACCACATCCTCATCTTGAATTTTTCTAAGCAACCCTTCTCTGACACCATCTCTGGTCTCCTTCTGCATTATTTATGAAATCTTTCTACAGCAAATGACTCCTCAAATAGTAAGAGGTTTTTAAAGCACCAGGCTTGGAGAGCAAGGCTGCTGTGCAAGTCCAACTCAAACTTCCAATGTTACTTTGAGTCCTGTGCTTAAAGCTCCTTTGGAAATGGCTCCTGGGCACATGTTCTCAATTGGAACAAAAAGGCAGGCCAGAGATTATATTTCCAAAGGATCACAAACAGTCACACCTGGAAACACTGTTTTTCCCCCAAGTCCCATTTAGCAAACTTAGCTGGATGCTTGCCAAAGGTATGTAACTCCATTTACAGCAGCTCAGCAATGTTTCCTTGGACAGCAGCATCGAGATGGGATTTTGCAATGGGGTCTGCATGGTGACAACACCCATATATCCCTGCACTGATCCCAGGCAGAGGGGCCTAGCGTTCCCCATCCCACAGAGTGCCTCTGGCTAGCAGTGCCTCATCCCAGACAAACCCACCATTGTGCAGGATGCTCTGCAGTGCCAGCCCGGCAGGACACCAAGGACACTGAAAACTGATTTCTCCAGCCAGCCCAAGCTCCCGCCCCACTGATTAATGGTTCTCCGCCACAGAAGCTAATAGGATCCTCTTTGAAATCCAAATAACCAGCATTAGTGACCTCAGAGCCCTGTCTGCTAACTGGACATACAGCCTGCTTTTAATTCTCTTTATTTTCCACTGCATCTTCCCCACCAAAGCTTCCTTTCCCACAATGTTCTTTCCGAGCTGCCACAGCCCTGCTCTGCTGAGTGCTCCCCACCTGCCACCCCGGTTACACCCCATGTGTGGCTGCACAGCAGCATCAGCCCAACCCAACACATCCTCCCCCTGATCCCCTACCCTAGGGAAGGGTCCAGGTTAGCTGCTGCAGCTCCACAGCATGTCTGTATCCAGACAGCAGCAAATGCTCCCCTGGCACAGCAAACAGCTACCGAGTGTACCCCAGGGCTGGTTCTCAGCAGCCAACAATTTAAAGCTAAAATTCACCAGGTTTCCTTGCCATTCCCACACCTAGCTCAGCAAAAGTCTGTCTGTAAGGGACATTTAGGCAACCAGCTCTGACTACAGTAAATTTCTTTCTTTCCTCTCTCTCTTTTTTTTTTTTTAATCCATAACCACCAGCTTTAAAGCTTTAAATCAATATCCCCTCTTGCGATCTGCATTCAGCAAGGAATTATTCACATTGAGAGCTTTAAAAATTAAGCTAAACCCTGCAGGGCCCAGGCCAAACTTATATCACAGCAAAGCTTTAAACACTGGATCAGGGACACAGCGTGAGCCATGTCCTGGTCTTAGATGCAAACTAAACGTAGAAAACAAAGCTGCCGTCACTGTGTTAAAAGGAAAAACCCTAAACGGTCCATGCTGTGGCTTCTCCCAGGGACACAAGGGACAAAGGCCCTCCTTCCATGAAGAGGGGTCAGCCCATTCCAACCAAACACCTCGCAAAGGAAAGAAACTAATTGTCCCTGCAAAGGAAAGAGACTTATTGTCACTGTTTGAAAGAGAAAATGGCAGCTGATCTATCCACCCGTCTGTAATGCTGGCCAGAGGGAGGTCTTTGAGGAATGATGTGAGGACAAAGAGGGCAGTGCCATGTGCTCCCTCCACAGAAGTACCCACATCCATGGGAACAGGAGGTTCTCAGCGCTGCTCACCCACTGCGGCTCACAGCCAGACAAGCTGGCCCCAGGCTGGGCAGAAGTGCCACATGCCAAGCTGAGAGTCCACAACATTCCTAGAGGAGCCAATTTTAAGGTGCAATTGAAGAAGAGGTGGGAGAAGAAAAACTCACGAACTAAAAGAGCTGTTAGTGCCCCAGAGGACCACAAAGGCAGGAGAAGATGGATGAAAGAGCAAAGATTCTCAGCCTCACCAGTAAGAGAAGCTCCCATCTTTAATTTCAGGAAGGGTCTGGTCTGCTCAATGACAGGCCTGATATTACAGGGAAGACACCCTACACCTATCTCTCCTCCCATCACAGGGACAAGGGGCTGCAAGCACGTCCCTGTGCACAAAGATACCTCAATCCCACCTGATGCTGTGATGGAGGCAGAGGTAGAGGGCTGGATATAACCAGTGCAGGAAACAGCTGGATTTACACCACCCCTACAGCGGCGTCTAAATGAGCACAGAATTCTTTCCATCTTCCCTGCTTGAGGGATGGCATGAAGTCCATCTGCTCTGTGCAGAGAGCATCCTTGATCCCACAGTCACCAGCCTCATGTAAGACCCAACAAGGACTGGCAAGGGTCAAGGAGCTGGAACAAGGCTAAGAAATTGGTACAGAACAAAGCAAATTAGGAGGCTGTCCTGGCCCGAAACATCCTCATGGTCCCACACACTGACCTCTTACAGGTATGAACTGCTCAGGAAACTTGAGGCTTGAATCCACCCCAGGGCAGAGATTATGCCTCATGTCCAGCTCTTGAGATGCCCACACACAGCCACTTCTCCAGCTCTCAGTCATGGGGGTGACTGCCCAGGCCTTAATATTTGTAAAGACCTTAGGAAATCCTTGGAAGGAAAGAGTAGAGTATTATTATGAAATAATAGCTTTTTATTCTGCTCCATCTGAAAGCTGCAGCTCTTTGTTCGGCCTCACGCTGTCTAAGCCAAGGGTTCAGGCTTGACTGGCTGGGCTGTGAGAAGCCATCCTCCACGGTGGGGGAAAGGCAGACTTGTGAGGGTCTCGAGAACAAGGTGCCTTTCTAACCTATTCGGACTCCAATAAGCAGCTTTAGATGTAACAATAGGGGGCTAAAAACCCAAATGCCCCAAAGCCTGCAGACAATCAGGACTGTTTAAGCATCCACAACTGACATTTCTAACACCACCTGAAATGTGTATTTTCCTTTCTGTTTCAAAGCGTTATTTTCCAATCAGATTATGTGCAGGATAAATACCCTTATGCGGTGACAGCAGGCACTGCACAAGAAAATTGGGGATAATGGTAAATGCAAAGATTTACAGATACTTATCTCAGCATCTGCAAGAAATATTAGCTTTGAACGTGGTGTTCAAACACAATGTCAATCACTAGAACCTAGAAAAGCGCAAACTTGCTTAGCTGAACTTAGCTCTAAAGTAAATTAAATAAATAAAATATAACTAGGCTTTTAGAGCCCATCTCTTGAACAGGAAGCAGCAGCCACATGCATGAAAAGCCAGGCTGGTCCAAGCTAACAAAGCACAGTAACAGATGAGAGACTGACAGTAATGACCCTGGAGAGACTGCTCTTCTCTGAGGTCAGGAACACCCAACCATGAGGGACACAACAATCAGGGAGGAGACCTGGCCATCACCTGCAGACAGAGCAGGCACACACTGTGGCTGCCAAGGAGCACATCAGTGCCACTCAGCCAGGCTGTAGGAATGGTCCCACAAGCACTCCAAGCTCACTGCAGTCACAAAAGAGCACCCACATGCTCAAGACATCACGCTACACCCAAGCATTGGGGACCACGAAGGCTCAGTGGTTTCTGCTGTCACCATTCCTTCCATACCCCCCATCCAGGAAGAGGACCCCAAGCTCAGGCTGCTGCCAAGGCTCCCTGATCAGCGCCACCCAGGACAACCCTCCTACACACTGATTTGACAACCAGCAGCTGTTAAATGCCCACACAGGTCCTATGCATTCCCACATAAATAATCCATGTAGCAAGGAGATCTCTGCAACACACTTGCCCTGACACTGACCTACGAGGAAAGGATGTGCAATAAGGTCCTGAAACTTTAATGAATCACTGTGAAAAAGAATGTTACAGTCACCAGCTTAAAAATACACCAAAATCACAAGCAATTTCAATGGAGATAAAAGATGAAGGAGGAAGATGCCCCTTCAACAGCCCAGATCTACTTACCTCTAAAGGTCCAAGACATACTGGTATTTCTGAAGATGTGGCTGGAGTTCCCCTGGCTGGCCAGCCATGCTCTGAAAGCACAGGAACCACTCTCTACTCCTCAGCTCCTTCCCCTGCACTTGCTTTCAGCACTGAACATCGTTCACACCCCCAAAGTTAGCCAGACACGCAACTGATCCTCCAGATAAACAGCCCGACATCTAACAGCGCTTCTTGGGCTACAGCCACAGACCATCAACAGAAGAAGCGAAGCTGAGATCTGAAATCTTATCTGGTCGCTGCAGAAACGCGGCGGAGAAGGTCAGCTTTCCATCGTTCAGCAAAGCCATTCAGCGCCAGCACACAAACACTAAAAAATATCACTGGTGAGTTAAGACAACTTTGGGGTTTCTGCCTTGCAGCCAAGTATCACTCAGCGGCCATTAAACAGATTTTTTAGCCATCAGTGGAACATTAGAAATTCCATGAATCTGAAGTTTATTAATTCCACAATACAGTTTATACTTTTTTCAGGATTTATACTCCTTGGCTTCACTCTTTCAGCTATAAATAAAACCATTTGCTAAGTTGGCTGATACATCGCAGCCCATGACTGGCACATTTATGCAAGTTGGCTGAAAAACAAGAGGGTTCAAGGAATCGCCAGAAACACTAAATCCAGTTATTTCAAATCTATTTTGAAACATCTAATAAATCTGCAGGGATCACTTGAGATACAGAACTGGCTAAACTCGAGTAGCCATGCTTCTGAACAGCATCCCTGACATTTATGGAGTGGCTGATGTGCATTTTACAGCTTTCTCTCTCAAGTCCTTCACAGCCCATCGCATCATATTCGTGTCTTTGGAAAGTCTTCAGAAGAGAAAGAAATGGAAATAAGAGAAAGAAATGGCAAAAGAGATCCAGCAGAACAGACTTATAGGATCCCTCATGCCTTTCCACAAGCCTGAAATAGAAAAAAGAACTACATGCATGGGCTCCCATCTTGGTGGAGTGCACCTGGCAGGGATAGGTTAAGGGGTCTTTGTACCACAGGTATCCCAAGCAAGAGGCCTGTGAAGACAGGGTATATACAGGCTCAGCACAAGGAAAAGGTGGATCTGGTCTGTCAACAAGCTCAGGCAAGAAAGTGAGCCTGCACAGCTACTCCCCAAGTCAAAGGCAGTTGGAGAGCTCAGAGCCTTGTGAAGCTGGGCCAGTGGCAACAGTTTCTGGGGTAGATGGAAATTCTGAAATCTGTAGTTTCTGGGGTCGATGGAAATTCTGAAAACTGCCCAAGTCTCAGAGCTTCCCTGGTTAGCAAGAGACAAGTGATGCAAGACCTTATCAGAGGAGAAAAAATAAAGATATCCAACTCAAAATTTTTATCATTGCACTTGTAATCTGTGCCCTGAAAACTACTTGTGAACAGAAAGATACTCTGGCCTCAGGATACATCAACAGATCTTACCCCAGAGCACCAAGGGACTGACAGCAGTTTTGCTCCTCCAGTAAGATGAGCAAGCCAGAGGAGTTGACTTTCTCTCAGCCACCAAAGCCACCATACTTCTGAGTGTTAGTTTGGGGCACTCCAACCTCCAAAACTTACAGTCAGGGTATGCTCCCCGATAGCTACACGTTGGGTTTTCCTTACCTGAAATAATCTTTATTGCTTGAAAGTCCCTCCTCTCACTCTGTATCCTCCAAACAGCAGCAAGAGATAGTTGCCAGCAGCTATGTTTCATCCATGGAAATACCAACCATTCTGGAGCATGTAACACTTGATAAACATGAAATCCAGTGGGATGTTTTTATCCCTGTGCCCTGTCTGGCTGACAGGTGACGAGACCACAGCCCCTAACACACAATGCAGTGTAATTCACCTCCCTGACACCCCCAGCCCTATCCAGAGAACACTGCAACACCCAAGGCACAAACCTACCCCAGAGGTTTCCCCACCTCTGCTTCGCTTGCTGGGAGCCAAAAAGCAAATAATTCATCATTCCCTGCCCCTCCCTGGAGCAACTGCTCAGAAATTGCTGAGTCCGACCTTACTTATCGCTGGATGTAGTGCAGTTCTGTTTTCTAATCCCCCACATCTGCATTTTGTACAGCCCTTTTCTAAGGCTCTTCACATTTGCTTCACAGTTTATCGCCCTGCTCAAGCAAGATGACGCATCTTTAAACTTTCCACTCAAAAGAAGCGCTGAGGAATGAAACCATTCAAAACCCAAGAAGCTGCCTCAGAAAATAGTCCCCACAGAAAACGGCCAGCAGGAGCTTTTTTTGAAGTCATAAACTTAATGAGACAAGGGATTATCTCTTCTGTTGGAAAGACTCCTTGTTCCTGGTATCATAACAAAATAGCGAACCATTTGAGGGCTTTTCTTCTTAGTTTTGCCCAAAAACTAGGACAATAACAACTGAACTCAGAGGGGAAAAAAAAAGTTTCCCTGTGTGGAGACAGAAAAAGGCTTCCCAGCACAGACTTAGGGAACAGCCCATTCTCTATGCCAATTCAAGAAGTCCTTGCAGCACAGATGACCCTAAAGTAATACAGGTCCTATAGGTCTACTCAAAAGTTCCCTCAGTGATACATCCCAGCAGTCAGAAAAGGTTTACCGTGGTCTCTACAAGCTCAAATACACTTCAGAAATTTTAGGACCCTGTATGCAAATAAGATCAGTCCACTCTGGCAAAGTTGTTTGTGCTGGAAAAGCCAAAGAGGAGCCAGGCAACACACAACACAGAGAGAACAAGACTTACATGCAGAGATGATGCTGCCTGGCATCCCATGGGGTTGACCTTTACATCGTTCCCCCTTAAATAAACCTCAGCTTCACACCCACCCACGGTCTCTGGGGACCCCCATCTCACAGGAGACAGCATTGGCTCACTTTATCTGGGCTTGGGGGTCTGCAGGGTCTGGCAGGCACACGTACACCAATCCAAACAACAAGAACACCATCAACAGACAGGGAATAATTCCATCCCACGCCTTCAAACCACCAGCCCATTCCTCCTCTTTGCCCTCAACACCACAGGGAGCCTCTGATCCCAACCAGCTCCCTGAGCACAGCCCCCAGTGTGTCACAGTTCAATACGGGGGCTCTCTGTGGGGGTCTGGACTGGATTTCAAAGACAAAGCCTTGCCAGAAGAGGAAAACCCTGGATAAAAAACAAATGGGCAGCTCTGCAGCTCTGCATCAGGTCTGCCAAGGATGCCTGGAACACCCAAGGGATACAGTCCCCCAGCACAGGTGCTAAGCCAGAAACCACACGGCCTGGTGGCCCCAAAGAGCACACGCTGCCTCCCACGTTGAAGCCTTGAAGGGTTATTTGTACACTAGGCCATGTTGAACCAGGGCACCCAGAGACTGCTGTGGCTCCAAGGAGAAGCATACACACGGCCTCCCCTCATACTCTTGACCAGCTCAGTCAAGAGCAACACCAGGCTGAGCCACGGCCACGGCACCAGCGGGGCAGTACCTTCCATGGGAGGGTTTGGGCAGGACAGAAAGGAGAGGGGAAAGCCAAGTTTGACTTGGCCCAGCAGCAGGCTGGGACTGCAGACGATGCTCTGGCCCAACAAACAACCTGCTAGGAGCAGAACCCAATGCCTTGCTCTACCATGGCTGGTCTCATGGAGTTGGTGCTATCAGATCAAACCCCTGTGGCCTCAGCTGAGCCCTGGGAAAATGTTTGGAGTATCTGTTGTCCCTTTGCTTTGGTTTATCATCTGGAGAAGCAGGACCCTCCACAGTGCAGGCAGATGCTACAGTCACCGCAATTTCAGAAGAAATCTTCTGATGCTACATGTGTAACCATTTTTCTCCAGTCTGCCCCAGTGATGTTCCCACATGGAGCAAAAAAACAGCCCAAACACTCTCCTTAATTAGGTTAAGTTAGCTGTTTTTACAGCTTGTAAGGTTCAAGCTAGACCGATTATCCATGTACCCATTGCATTAGCCGGGCTGGCTGCCTCAGATCTGAGTTCATCTTTCTAAGGTCCAAAGAAAGGAAAGGAAAAAAAAAGAGGAGCTCTAAAATAGAAAAAAATGCTTTTGGTCTCCCATCAGGTGATTTCTTACTCTCACCTGGGTTTGGCACACAGATGGACAGCACCTGGGCTGATGGGAGAACCTGTCCACACCAGCAGCAGAAAAAGAGTCCTGGGCCCAGCAGTCCAGCACATCTCCTTCCCTGGGCAATCCCCCCACAGCACTGCAAGTTATTACAGATGGCTACACCAACAGTAACCAAACATGACACCCAGTCACCTGGAGATCGCTTGCAGCCCAGCTGTCCTGGAGAAGGGACAACCCATCTCATCACTAGGCTGAGGCACAATCAAATATTTAAATGAAAGTTTCTGCTTCAGGTCAGCTTCGCCTCCCTCCTGCCGCCGGCTCCAGAGCGGAGAGCGATCCCCTTGCATTGCCCTGACAACCTGAGGATGGGTTACAGCCACGGCTGGGCTGCTGAATGGCAGCGCTGGGTACTTGACATGCGACAATGGGATACGTTTGCCTTTTTTCAGAAATGAGAGGCTGACATTGTGAAGCGGTTAAAGCCAGACATCCAAGCGAGGCCATCACCATACACGGGCTCAAAAGGCTTTGTCTGCCCTTCTAAGAGAAATTTCATAATATGTGAGGGTGAGCAGTCAGCAAAAGGCTTGGATAGCTCGACTTATAATCATCCCCAGCTTCCTCACAACGGCCCTGAATACATCTTTGATTGGTTATGTATGAGAGGAGCCGTCCCCAGCGTGGTGCCAGACATGTGTGACACAGACCTGGGTCGGACTCCTGAGCAGGAAGAAGAATTCTGTTCAGCAGCAATGCTTAAAGGGTGGGAAATGATAATAACAATAATAATAGCAATAGTAGTAATAGTAGTAATAATAATAATAATAATGATATCACATTATTAATGTGAATTTGGACTTATTATTGAAAAATGTGGCAATTATTTAATCCCACATGGTTTCAAGATATTATTGGTTCAATTGTTGTTCCCCCTCTGCAGGCAGGGTGAAGAGCCAATAACAGCCATGGCTGTTATTCCCAAAATGGGCACTTCCACACAGCCCTGTGCTTCTCAGTCCAAGGGGAAGGGCCACCCATCCCTAAGAGCACCTCGGCAGCCCCAGCATTCCCCCAGGACCCCAGTGCCAGCCCCTAAGAGGGGAGGGGCGTGGATCCCGTGCTCATTCACTGCACAAGTGACTTTCCTGTTGTTCCAGGCGAACAAAAGCCGAGCGGCGCAGTGGGCCCGGAGAAGAGTGCCTTCCCTTTAATAAACGTGATTTCAATCCCAGTGAATATTCATACAATTACCCCAGCTCTAATTTGTATAAAATGACAGCCTGCAAACCAGGGATGATTGAAGAGGACCAAAATCATTTTGTTTGATTACAATCTCTCCTCTCTCCTCCCCCCCCTCCCCACCTTCATTATCTTTTATGTCTATTTAAACTCTGGACACTGCATATTCATCTCAATTCTCCCTCCATCTCTCCTTCTGTTTGTGGGTTACTGCTGCTTTTATTTTTTCTCCCCCCTCCCATCTCTCTCTCTCCTTTCATTGTAATTTTCTTCTTGCTTCTGTTGTGCATTCAGGGATTTGAGGAGGTTTTCAGGGGGAGTGGGGGTGGACTTCATTTCATAAAAAAAAATACTGTGTTGTCTGGATAGAAAATTACATTTGCATGCTCGAGGGGCCTGAGGGCTTCTCTGTGGGCTTGGCAGAGATCCTACCTCGGGGAGGGGGAGGGAGGTGGAAGATGCTGATTTGATTTCCTCCTCTTCCCACCCCTTCCCCCTTTCCTTTCCATATTATGTATGTCTGCCTGATTTTTCTTTTCTCTTTCTGCATGTGCAAACCACTTGAAGAACAATGGCACAGATTAGAGGCCTTCCTTAGGGCTGTTTATGAATGCAGTTGTGGAGTTCAGCAAAGCAGAAACATTACATACAGTAATTGGACATTTAATTACTAATGAAGCTAGCAACTGATTTTTTTTTTCCAAGGGTCTGAAGCAATGTGACAGACCCTCCAACTGCAGGTTTAATTATGGCTGGAGATGGGCTTAATACTCCCCATCTTGCACTCTATTACCCTCTCAAAAGCCCTTCTGCCTTTTATTTGTAATTTTTATGCCCCTGCCGCATCCACAGGGAGAAACATCCTGATGCTGCATCAGACAGGATGATGCTTCTGCTGCTGCTCTCAATTGCTGTGAAGCCAAAGAAACCAGTCTTGGGCAGGCTTCCTACAGAGTCAGCTCTCTTTAGAGCAGGGAGGGAAGAGACCTGTTTTGGTGGCCAAGAACATCCAGAACAAATCTCTCCTTGATTATATTTCAGTTTTGGCCCAACCTAATTTTTGACATCTCAGGTTTCAATCCCTCTTTTTAAGAAATCAAATACTCAGGTTGTTTATCCCCACATGGGGATATTCAGTTTCCTCCTAGAACTTAAAGCTTAAGTTTTCTTTTCCTTCCTCCCCCTTACCCAGCCACTGCCTCCTCCAAACACCATGGGACAACTGGAAATAAAGTCAGAGGAACCAGAGCAGGCCCCGAGCAGTGTGAAAGCAAAGGTTTGCCCTCAGAAAGTTTTGCTTCTGTAGGGCTATAATCAGGCATCAGTACAAAACTGGACTGCTTTCTGGAGGGAGAGGTGAGCAGGTCATGGGTCAGGGGGAATTAGGTACCTCAGATCTCAGTCCTACCACTGGCAGCACATCACAGAGAACCTCAAAATGACAAGCCAATGTGCACTGGATCACAGCTTTCACCTCTATCTTGTCTCTGACAGAGAATGACAACACTCAGAGAGAGCTTCTCCCCTGCTTCTAGCAAGAAGCAGCTTCAGAACTTCCTGAGCTGGAAGCTGCATCTGGACCATCTGGTTTAACACCACTGAAACGGTGCTGGAATAGGGTTAACAAGCTTCTTTGGAGTTTTTTCATCTCATTCTGCCTCACTGAGTTTCATTCACTGCAGCTCTAATTTCCTTCTTCAGGTGAAAGGAGACAAAGTGCCAAGGCAATCCCACCTCCTCGTGCAGAGTGCTAAGCTCCAGGGAACTGAACCTCCAGCTTCTGTTGATCAAAAAATCTTCTAATTGATTACAGATGAATGCTGTACAGCAGAACTGTTGGATTTTAAGAGCAAAGAGAGCACTTTTGTAAAATGTCATATGCATATTGGGATTTTTCTTTCCTGGTTTTAATGACAAAGTGCAAATTTGGGGGTTGGGGGGAGAAAAGACAGGAGAAAGAGTAACAGATGTGAAGAGATGAAAAATGTTCCTAAAGAACAAATCACCCATTTCTTCCTCCAGATCTCCCAGCACATCACACGGAAGACTGTACGCTCTCAAGATTTGTTCGCACTAATCCTCACGTGTCTTACAGAGTGAATGACCAGCATTCAGTCAGGACCCACGGATTCAACCAGCCTGTGCATTCTTACACCTCTCCTCTGGTCTCAGGAAGGACTTGTATCTGTGAGAATGTTGTGCCAATTGAGCTAAATCCACTACAAAAGGGAGCAGCTGGTATCCTACTCGTACAGGTTATGGTGGAATTCTATCACTGAGGGACTAAAACAGCAGACAAGGCTCCTCTAACACCAACTGCAAGAAAATCATCTACACACTCCAAAGGACTGGGACAGCATCATCTCCAGCACTGGTGTCTCCAGTGACAATGAGAGATCTTGGAAAACTATACTGAAAAAGACACACAACTTTTAAACTGTGGACAGCAGGCAGGAGTCCCTCTCAAACAGCATGTGCCTGGATAATAGATGCAATTTCCCCCCTGGATTTGCCTTCCAAATGTGGGATTCAGCCAGTAAGCACATCAAAAGTTCACTGGCACCAGCGAGAGGCCCTGCTGCCCTGCTGCCGACTTGGATCCCAGACAACTCGCCCCTGGCTGTTTTAGAAGCAGATACCATATTCCTTGGATTAGGAGCAAGAGTCTGCACCAAACCTCTTCCAAAACTTCGCCCAGTTCCTCAGCTTTGACTGAATTCAGGACTTTTTCTGCTGCATGAACAGTTGGGCAGAAAGTCTCTGGTAACACAGAAACCTGGCCCTCATTCCCCTTCCTTGCCCAGGGAAGCAGCCTAGAAGAAGACTATTTCCAAGAACTAATTCCATGTCCCTTCACACGATTTTCAACCTGTTCTCCACAGACAGATGCAGCTGAAGGACTCAGTCAGTGCTTTAATAAGTCCTTCCAGGTCTTTTTTCAAATCAGGCTAAATAATAGGGGTCCACCACAAAGCCTGGCAATATGGGACATGGGAGGATCCCACCCATGGGGTCATGGGAGGATCCCCAACCCTGGCAGTGCCGAAGGCCATGTTGGATGGGATTTTGAGCAGCCTGGTCTAGTGGAAGGTGTCCCTGCCCATGGCAGGGAGGTTGGAACAAGATTATCTTTAAGGGCCCTTCCAACACAAACCATTCCATGATTCTGTGATTCAGAAAGGACAAACAGGCCATACAAGCTGACATCTCCAACCAAAACCTGCCAGTGAAAACTGGATGAAGTCAATAAGAGAGATCGAGTGACCTGGGCTCTGCTCTCACCTCCTGTCAGCTACTTCAGCATGTGGTGACCACCTCATGTTTCAAAGGAATGCCAAATTTCACTCAGGGGCATCTCCAGGAACACTTCCAGCTGACTAGCAGCAGCCCCTGCCCTTTGGGAGCTCACAGTTGCCAATTCAGTGCTACAGAAACCCTGGCGGCCAGACTTGTGTGCTTTCCTGCGTGTCAGAATTGCACGACCCATTGACTCATCTCACTGCCTCCACCTTCTCAGAGACCTTGTGGCACCATGAACACCTGCTCAGGGTCACCAGGACCCAAACTTCCAATCACACTCATCAACTTCTATCAACATCAGCTGTATTTTAAACTGTTTTGAAGCAATAGTGGTGAACATAAAACACAACCTAAATATAGATTATATGACAGAATATAGCCCTGGTGTGAGCTGCCTTTGACCAGCACAGCTTCAGGCACCCCCCACCATAAGGAATCACACTTTGCCCAAGTGACCTGCAACTGCTGTTGTCCATCTGAGAGCCCTTAAATGAGAACTGGTTTACAGAAAAGGATGAACACCCTCCTGTTGAAGTCTGGGCCTCTTCAAGATGTCTCTAGTCAGATATTCAACACTTAATTGCTTTTGAAGACCAAAGAGCCCCTCTTCATTCTCCTCCCATGTGTTTATCTTCTGCAGAAGTCAGCTGCTGAGTTTGCAGGAGAAAGATCAAATAACAACTAAAAGAAGTTTAAGATGCACACCCACTGCCATTAATCATATTTGTAATATCTTCCTTCCCTCACTGCCTTAAAAATGCTTATTTCCAGATCCTGGCCAGCCTGCTCCCTACAAACACAAGTGTGGTGCCCATCAGAGAAATAGCTTTGGTGGCAAAAACATGCCACCAGGTGTGAGAAACTATTCCCTTACTCAACCTATCACTGATGCTGGGCAAAGGTGCCAGCAGGAAACCAGGAGGACACGGAGTGCCAGTCCTGTCCAAAGTAGCTCCAAGGTTGGAAGGGAAAGGAGTACAAGAGCCTTCTCCAGCCCTTGGCCCATGGGAAGCATCTGTGGGAGGGAGTTGGCTTCTCTGGCAATGCTGGTGCTCCTTTGGAGACCCGGTCCTGAGCTCCCACAGCAAGAACTAGCTGAGATTTTGGGGCCATTCACATCCAGAGGAAGCTGCATTTATACAGAGCTTCCCTGCTTTAAGGGACAACAGACCATTCAAACCACTTCAAAAGGGACACATCTGCCCAAGAGTTGCCTTTTTACCAGCTGTCCCATGGTCCAAAATATCCATCACCTTCCCACACATTGCCGTACGCCACACAGACTGAGATGTCCCAAACACCCTCCAGATCCTGCCATAAAACTAGTTCACATCAAAACCTGCTCACATCACAGTCAAGATCAGAGGGGAGCCTGATCTCCTCCAGCTCTCCCACCATGCTCAAAATGGCCTCCAGTACCCACTCACTCCCAGGGATTTTCAAGCTTTAACTCATCTTTGCTCCCAGTTCAGGCGGTTCAGGGTGCAGGGCAAGGCTGGGAAGGCAGCCCAAGGCTCACACACAATAAAAAGCAGAGTGCAGAAACCCACACCAAGGACATTTGCTCTCCAGCAAGACCAGAAACATCAAGCCAGCACCACAGCATTGCTCAACACAGTCTGGATGGAGACAGGGGGGCCCTGCCTCTTACTCATCATTGGGATGGGGGTAAACAAAACAGCAGGCCCCCAGGATCCTGGCTCCTCCTGGGGAATGTGGCACTCAGACCCCCATCCCAAACCACCCCTGCTTTGAACCCTGGCAAAAACCTGGTTAAAAACAACCACCCCTCCCCGAGAGCCCGCTGTCATGCTGGACAAGGACACTGCTCTTGAGCTGGACTCCCTTTCAGCATCTCTAACTTGACACAGCTGTTCACTTCAACTGCTAAAAGCCAGTGTAAGCTGATTTTGCAAAGAGCCCGTCTATGTAAACTGCGCCGTTCCTCCAACATAAATAGTATGATCCTGGCTTATAATTTCAGCAACTTGATGTTTTCTTGGCCAAGAGTGAGCCCAAGCAACTGGAGATGGAAACAACTTCAGAAAGTGTGGCCAACCGCACAATAGAGGCTGAAAACGTCCCAAAGAGGACCTTGCTCACAGCCACGTGGCTGAACTAACACCCCATCCATGCTGGTCACATCCACGTGCCCCACAGGCAGGTAAGTGCTCTGCACTGAGACACTGCACCCTGCAATGTGCTCCTGTCAGCCATGGGGTATCAAGGGAGATACACAGCAAAGCTGGCAGAGAATCAAACCAAATGCAAAAACCACTTAGGAGTCAAAAATATCCCAAATCTAATCCTGTTCCTTGTAAAAGCAAGTTCTGAAGTCTGGATTTTTAGGACAAAATGTTCTTGCTGCTATAACACCTGGGAAACAGAGATGAGGTGTGCATGTTGGTGTGGACAGTCTACAGCCTCCACTACCACCATCCTAGTTCCTCATGCTTCTGTCTTGGTCCCAAGCAGCCAGGACAGCTGGTGACAGCCAGTGGTGGTCCTGACCTCACCTGGATGAAGCTCAAGATGCTGCATGCCCTATTTGCACAGAACCCACATCACACACAGCATGGTCCTGATGGACCTGCACACCTTCAAAACCACAGCAAGGTTCTGGCCATGTTGTCTGTGTGGAGTGTTTACGAGTGTACACAGTCACACACTGTATATAAAGTAGTCTTTACATCCATGTACTGTCCTACTGAAGCGATGCTGCTTCTTTGTTCCCTGGTGCAGAAAGCATCCTTTGAGCTAAGAAGATTTCAAAGCTCTCCACTCCTCACTGCAGCCAGAGATAAATACATTAGGATGCAAGGAATTAATAACTTAAGACAACAATTCTGAGTTTAATAGAAAATGTTCCTCCCACCCCTCTCTCTGAAGAGGAGGATGGCTGTTAAACCTGTGCAAAACTTGCATTAATTCACCAACTGTTTCCATGGCAGAAACGGGTGATGCAGTGAAGTCAGTGACTTCATTTCCTGAGGACACCAGATCTTGCTCTATGCTAAAAATAGAGATTTGTATTTTAGGTTTGCGAAGGGATGCTGATTTTTAAGCTTCCTTGGAAATCTCTGTGAAGGCACATACCTGAGCAGGAATCAGTACCCAATATGATTTGCCACCTGGAGACAGCAAGACCGAAGTAGTTTGTCAGGAAAACCGGCTCCCTGCTTCCTCCATTGCCCATCAGAAAAATATGATGCCCACACTGGCTGCTCATGGTTTGATACCAAAAGCAAGGAGATGCTAATGCAGCTCAGAGAGGAGATGGGCTGAAGTCTCAGGAGATTAATCTGCCACACATGGAAAGTAACTGTCAGCATGAAGCTGAGGAGATGACACAGACGTTAAACACAAGCGAGAAATCCACAGCGTTGTTTCCTGGGCAGTCGGTGTGAGACAGCGGAGCCATTTCACACACCTGAGCGATTTTAGCAGCCTGCTGACACTCACTTCCCTCCCCTCCCAACTGCACAATTTGTTTTCAGAGTTAATTACAAAGAGAGATCAACATCGACCTGCAGAAATCAGGCAGCACCTCAGCTATTTTTGGAACAAAAAGCGCAGGACAGAAGGTGATCTCCTTTGATGAGTAGAGAAGATACCCAAAATAAATCTTTTATGCGTCTCTATAATTTTTCCCTTTTGTTTTCATTTAACATCTTTGATCGTTTTAAAACAAGACCCACTCTCATGAATTCTCTCCTAATTAAATGTTCTAATTAAAATGCACCACACTCCATAAATTCACTCTCATTTCCAAAGCTGAGTTTTAATCTGGAGGGCAAATAACTCTGATCTCAAAGTTAAAAGGGGAAAAAGAAAAAAACCACCCCACATTCAACTGATTCAACAACGTTTAAAAAAAGAAATCTACCCCAAGACCTTGAGGGTAAACAGGAACATTTGCACCCACTTAACGTTGCCAAGATGACACCGGCAGGCAACATGTCTCTTCCTGAGTTTGTAGATCAGCTGGCATAATGGTAGGGTCTATCCTAACACAAATATTTACTTTGATTTCTATTTATGTAAATACCTGGAAGGCAAGGTGGTATTTACAGATCACTACGATCAATTTAACCACTGTCCCACCTGTCCTGCCTAGCATGTCTCTAGTCTCTGTGCTGAAAATCCTCACAGACCGAGAGAATTCAGGCATCTACTTAAGGAACAAACGGAAGGTACAATCAAGTAAAATTCCCCTTAAAAGTAAAGGCTCCAACAAGAAGAAAGCTCCTGAAGCCACCAAACATGAGTTTGCCTGTTGTTGGGATAAGTACCCCACATCCACCCCAAGAGACAGGAAGGATGAGTCTTAGCACTGTGTGTTTTCCCCTGGTTATTAAGCAGGACACCTTACACAACCATGTTGTATGCTGGACAGATGCTAAATGTCAAATGTGCAAACTTAAGATGCAGACCATTGTACATGAGCTCTTCTCCTGCTTGGAACAAGAACTCTGCAAAAACCAACTTCCTCCGCTCCCAGCTGGGACACACGCTTCTGTTTAGTTTTCTGGAAAGGAAAAGGATCAAACAGGCCAATTTATGACAGGAGCAGATTTGTGCATGTGTGATGACATCCTAACAGTGCAAAATGGCATGGATCCACTCTTCAACCCTCAACTGGCATTTTTCCCTCTTTGCCAACGTACCTCTATGTATTTTATAGCAGTTTCACATCACACACAGGCAAAGGTTCTCCACCAAGGGTTTTCCATTCCAGCATTTAATTGGTTTGTCTTCTTTCCCAGTGATTTGGTCCTTGTGAGGACATCAGTTGAGTATTTTAACACTCAATCTACATTTGCAGGAGAAGAACATACTTTCTCACAGCCCAAAATAGCTTAAAAATCGGTTTTGTTTGGATGGGCTTCAAACAAAAAAATATTTATATGCAACCAAGCCTTTTTTCAACCCCAAGTGTCTTTCTTTCCCCCCACTCCCAGAACATTATGGTCACGTAACATAAACATTACCAAGGGCACTGATGGTGAGGTAGGTATGTGGTGGCAAACAAACAACTAATTTCTGCTTCCTGATACAAGGGTTGCTATGAATCTTGCACCCATTCAACGCTTCACCACAGCTTCACCAGCAGATAAAAATGGGGCTTTAGGGAAAAAAGCCTTACTTTAATCACTGATCTTGAAGATGACAGCTACGCTGCAAAAATAAAACACATTCATGAAGCCCTACAGGAAAGATCAATGGTTTTAGGTTTCAGGGAGATTAGACTGTATATTTTTTAAGTTCTGCAATATGAATTTGGTTTAGACAAAAAGAAGAAAGTGGGGGAGAAGTGTAATCTATAACACTTGTTCATTCTGAGTTTCAAAGCCGTTTATTATTTTGGAGACACTACTGCATCCCAATTCCCAAGAGACCAAGAATGCAATTTTTACAGCAGCATTAACCATCTCAAGCAGAAAGCCAAGCTCCAGCCTTCTCCTCAGCTCTCCTGAGGAGAACTGGAACCACCTGGTACCAGTATGCTTGGAAAGGAGCTGGTATCTTCCACTTCGTTCCTGCTATGGGGTTTGCCACCAGCTTTGTCAAAGTAGCCACCATCTGACCCACAGAGGTTCATCACACACTGTCCTGGACTATTTGCCATCTTCAGAGCTTCTGCATTTTAAAGAACATATTAGTCCAGTACTTGGTTAAAGCACAAAGATTTCAGGGAAAAAAAAATCCTTGCTATGTTTCTGACGTGCTGGGTATTTTTCAACCTTGGTGCCACTTCAGGTAGCCCATGTCCTTCCCACTTTTCAGCAGGGCTATTCCTTGCACTGCCCAGCTGGATTGGTCACCATGGGAAGCTAAAGAGACAGGAGCACAACATCTTCAACTCTTTTATGTTTGCACATCTCTGTACATTTTTCCCATGGAGATGCATTCCCACAGCATGAACATCAGCCACCTGAAAACAGGTCGGCATTACTTAGCCTGGCTACTTCTGCAGATCCTTTAGGGTAACCCTCTAATCTTCAAGCCCTCAGACCACTGGGACAGGACAGACAACACAAAGATGGCAAAGCTGGAAAAGGAAGGAGGTGGGGAGCAATAAATACATATTTGAAAAAAGAAACTAAACAACAAAAATAAGCAAACAAGAAGCAAATGAAGGAAGGATACTAAATCCCCGCCGCAAGAGCATCAGCAAAACATGTTTGTGCTCCTCTGATAGCTCCTGCCAATCAACAACTGACAGGCCAAGCTAAAAGGTACTGCAGGAAGTTGATGTTGGAGACATTTGCAACTTCTTGTCTTCTAATATTGCTGCCAGGTGTAGGTTTTGTCTAAGCTAACATGCCACAGCAGGGATGCATAATTACAGGCAAGTTCTCAAAAATAGCAGGAGACAAGGTTTTCACTTTGCATTTGTACAGGCTCCCGTTCTTTGTCCAATGGCACAGAATGCAAGTCCAAAGTAAAATCCACCGGCTAAAGATTGTGGGGAATGGACTGTCTCCTCCAAACTGTTTTGTCACCTGATGGGGAAGAAAGCAGCTGGGACACAAACAAGTCCCACCAGCACAAACATCCCAACCTTGAAGGGCAAAGTCCACCCCCCTCAACTTTTGGGTGGCTGCAATTAATAATACATCTCAGAACATCAAGTGAGCCTTAAATCAGAAAGAAGCACAGTTTCTACAGCACCCCAAGCAACAGTATCCCCCATGACTTTAAGTGAGGCACCAAATATTAAGAGTTCATTCCCAAAAAGAATGAGTTTCTCATAGAAATCCAGGAGGAGATCTAAAAGGTGAGAAAGAGAAGCCTTAGGAAAGGCAGAGAAGGGCAGAGCACCTTCCCTCTGCTCACAGACTAGAGCAGAAAGAAAAGGAGCTGGGATGTGCATCAGCCTCTAACAGCAGCTCACAGCCAGGGAAGCAAGCTCCAGGATGCTTCCCCCAGCCCAGCAAAGACATCTCACAATGGTCAAAATGGAGAAGAGCTTTTCTATTTTAGCTGCTGTGAAATGTCTGCATGGCAAAGCTGTTTAGAGAAGGGATGTCTCAGCTAGCTAGTCTGCTATTCTGCTGGCAAGGGTGAAACATCAGCTCTGCTTGGCCTCTTAGGTTTGCTGCCCAGGCATCATCTAACTGTCACTCCAGTTTACGAGCTGAAGATCTGCATTAAGATAAGACTGGATGAATTTTTGGACCCAGAATGAAGGAGAACTAATTCCATCACCCTGAAGTGCCCTTCTGCCCACTGGCAACGGCAGATCTAGAGAAACAGGATAGAGCAAAGAGGGTTGTTACAGGTTCAACCAGGCAATTCAACCCCAAATATCAAAAAGCCTGCTCACTTTGAAATAAACATACTTGTTTAAAGTGCCAGATGGACCTCACACACTGATCTCCTTTCAAAGCAGTAAAGGCTGCTCCAGCACACTGTTTATGTGAGTCTGGGGCCAGCACCAGGGTGGATGGTGCTCCCTTCCCACAGCAAGTGGACTTCCTCCCCTACCTAGAAACATCCCTACCACACTCCAAATCACTCCAGCTGAGGGATCACAAGATTGAGCAGAGATACTCTTTGAATTCTTGTGGGTCATACAGACAGAAGAAGTCTTGAAAGATCAACCGCCCTCAGCCACCTCAGTCAGGATTGATCTTGCCCTACTTTGAATTAACGCAACAAAACCCTCTGTCCTGACTGCTCATGGAGCCTCCCTCTCCAGTTAGATCACCCCTAAAGTGCCCATCTTCATCCTCAGCAAAGGGAACACAGACACAGACAGTCTCCAACCCAGTCTGGAACACAGCATGAGTCCACCATGGACATCCCCATGCACCTCGCACCCATTCCCATCACACGGACAACCTGCTCCAAACTGGCACACTGAGGGGACTCCCCAAACAGCCCACAAACCAGCAGCAGGACATGACCTCCCTCCCCTAAGGAAACACACTGAACTGTTGGACCAGGTAAAGCCACAGTTTAGAGAAATGACCATTTTCACTGAGTTTGGAAACAGCAAAGCCACTGGGGTTCAAATTTAGAAATCAAGCCAATCAGACTACTGCATATCTGTTCTTGCTCTAATTAGACTTCTTTCCTTTAAAAAAAAACCACCAAACCTCTGACTGTACAGTGCCCTAGCACCCCCACTCCATCCCAAACTTAGCAGGCATTTTTCTATGTTACAAATTCCAAAGGCAGCTAATTAGTCAAGACTCAGCAAACTCAGGTTAAAAAAAGAAGCTGCTCCAACTCCATCAGGGAGGCAGATGGCAACGGCGTGTTTCAGACACTGCAGGCTGCATCAGCACTTTCTCCAGCCCATGGTGTCTGATCAGGGAGGGCTGCAGACTGGAGGCAGCACAGCAGTCCCTCTGCCAAAGGGCCACAAACAGGTGACTCACTGCCGTGAAGAATTCTTCCCTGGCCCGCATCACGCAGCCTGGAAAGGCACACCATTGATTTATTAACTTGCAAGAAGTGTTCACCTGCCATGGCTTGATCCTCAAGCAACAGTCCCAGCCTCACACAGACACAAGCAGTGTTCAGTGGGGTACCCAAAGCTGAGCATTTCACCCTGCCTTTTCTCAGACCTGCTTCCCACCTCATTTGCTGGGATGCAGGAAAAGAAAGATAGGGCAACTGCAAATGGTGGGGGGAAGTGAAAATGTACTGTGGGAAAACCTGTGCTGGATACAAGAAGCAGTGAGCCCAGAGCCTATGCAGCAGAGATGACTCTTCAAAGAAATCCCTTATGCCAGCAGGATCCAAGCCAGGTAGGCACAATTTAATTAAAATGACGTCAGCTCACACACAGGAGTCAGAGGTCCCACTGGATATGGTGCCCAGCGGGTCAGATATTGAGCAGAGACAAGCAGAGGTCAAACTTGCTTGGACTCCATCCATTCATACTCCCTGCTTTTCTTTTCTCTTGGTTTTAAGCAGGTCTTCACTTTAGACACCCTTCCTTGTACTCTTCCCAATGCCCTGAGCTCTCACCAAAACCATAAGCCATCAGGCTGCATCGTGAGCAGCATTTTCTGTTTGCAGCATCTCCTGTTCCTCTCAATCCTGTCCCACTCTTTCAGAACCTTGAGGCATGTCTCAGCTGAGAAGGAATGGAAAGGGCACAGCAGCAGGGGATACTTTACACCCATTGGGAATGTCAGCAAAGTCTCCCTTGGACCAGCCATAGGAAAAAAAACACTACACAGTGAAGGTGGGATGCTGGATTTACAAGATCACTCAGCCTCTCAGCCTGAGCAGACCACAGACAACAGGAAACTGTTTTTTCAGATGGCCAATTCAGCATTTGCAGGTTCTACTGCTGCTTACAGACACCGCTACCAAAACCTGTACCATCTGCAGGCTCACTGCTGCCTTAGCTCAGTTATGGACTTGTGGTTGCACAAAAACATCTGTAAGGAGAACACACATCCCATTCCCAAAGCATCTACGCAGAGCAATGACGAGCAGGTGACCAGTTTCAGCTAGAGCATGACCACAAAATACCAAGTTCTCCACAAACACCATGGCCCAGATCCATAGCAGCAAATGTCCTCCCTGCAGTTCTCCAGTTCACTTTGCACTAGGGATGCAAAGAATCGCAACTCAGGGAGTTCAGTGGCTAAGGACGGTCCCACTCACTTCACTAGGATGCATCACTGACACATTCACACCCCTGCGTGAGGAGACCCTGACCATGGGCTAAGGTACCTTCTGTGCTTCACAGTGCAGGCATGGAGGGCAACTTCCAGCTGAGAAGACGAGGGCACCCATGCCCAGCATACTTGACTGGGCCCTGACTTGGCAGGAACAGCCTGAGTTCCTTATCTGTAAGCTTCAAAAGAGTCCAAAAGATAAGGAGGGAGCAGCTGCCCTGTAAGCACTATTAAATCCTCTTCAAAACCTCTGGCTGGTGCTCCCAGACTGATGGATCAATAGCAATCAATTTCTGCTCACCAGCGGGATTTTGCAAGTGCCTGCTGCCCTCTGGAATGGGGCCATTAGCACCTACAGTCTCAAACTAACAGCCAGTAATGAACATTTTACCTATGCTAATAGCTGGGTGATGATAAACAGTGATTTCTCTAGCATTGCTCATTGGGGTGAGCAAACCTTGACACAGCAAAGGAGAGAAGATAGAGAAAGAGATGGTGCTGGCACTCTGGGAAATTGGCTATTTAAAAGAACAAGGAAGAAATAGGTACCCAAAGAGACCAAGAAGAACAACCAGGAGAAAGACATTTTTGTTACATATAAGTAAATTACTAACATGGGAGTGTCCAAGACAAAAGGGACTGAACGTAATATAGCAACCAAACCCAAGAAGAAATACACCTACCCTATCTTTTAATTTAAAAACCCGAGTATTTCCACTGACACTGGAGAAGCACAGTTCCTGGGAAGCCATATCCTCACATGTCTACTAATTCTGAGTAACAACAGGAGTTTTCCCCAGTTGCACCATTTCACTCCCAAGTGGATACTCTAATGTGTGGTAGAAGGTCAGGGTTCACACTGATGCTGCTTCTCCTTGGAGACCTACCAGGGCCAGGCTTCTCTCCCCTAGTGAGGCCATACACCTGGTAAGAGTTAAACTCCAAGGCTGGTTCCAGCTCCTGCTTTGTGGGTTTAATACGCCCAGAGCTGTCGCAAGGGTGTTAAACTCCCACTCTTCCAGTTCAAAGGCAGCTTTGCAGAGCTGAGCAGTCTTAAAATGCGCAGCTTTTCAGAAGTGTGACCTTTTCACAAGGTTTCCAATTCAGTAAAGGTTTGTTTCCTCCCTCTTCAAGCACGTAACTAATGGTAGTCATGAAACACCTCCTCCAGCAGCAGCAGGCAGGCGGGCCAGGCTCCCCACCGGCCTCGAAATGTCATGACCGGCTGCCTTTGGTTATTGCGATGGTGCTTCTGCAAAGGCTCAAGGGCACAGAAAGTCACTGCACCATCATCGGGCACCAAGCCCTTGCACACTGGGTCTTGCACACATCTGCACATCTCCTCCACCCTGCTGCTGTCCCCACACAGGGCGATGCCAGTGCAGACAGGGAGGGCAGCAGGGAGATGGACCTGGATCCACCACATTCCCCTGCACAATGCAGGGTCGGTGCTGCCCCATGCACACAAACCCCCAGCCATACGCAGCAGGAGGGGTCTCTCAGAAAACAGTTCAAATCCCTAATTGCTCTCCTCAGTAAATCCACACATCTTTTTCCTGCAGATATCAACCTGAGAGACCCTTCCAGGCCTCCTCAGTGCCAGATTGAGGTCACATCCATAGGTTTCACTGGCCATCTTTCTTCATACTTGCTTGCCCTAGGGCTTCTCCAGGCAGAAGAAGAGTAAGAGGAGAATTTTTAGGCATTTGCACCAACAAATCCTACAGCTCACCAGAGGGGACACCTTCCACTGCATTCCAGCCTTCACCCTACACCCACTGCCCAGCTCATGGGCTCCTGCTCTTGCCCCTCTCCACCAAGACACTTGCAGCTCATGACAATCCAAGAATAAAAACAGCTGCTGGGCAAACAAAGCAACACTTCACGCTGACAGGATGGACTCCATTGCCACCCAAAGGGACTTCTCCATTCTAAATTCCTACAAACCCACAAGCCCCCAAAGAGCCTTGGCACAAGGTGCTGCTCCTGGCTCCACCTGCACTGCCATCCCTCTTCTTCAACCCTAAAGAAAGCTAAACCCCTGTACACACCCTGTCTGTCCTCTTCTTCCTTCTCTGTTCATGCTGCCTGGAAACCTCTTCCCATTCCTTCACAGAGGGGGAGTTTTTGGGGGTAGCAGACAGTTTTCCCACATCTGGGAAAACTCCATGTGCTACCTAGCTATGCACAAAGCACAGAACCATTGTACTGCTCTGCCAGACTCCCTTTCATAGGCTATTTATTTTCCTGCAAATGAACTCAACATTTCATATTTTGCGCCTTTTCCCCTGTTTACACTACAGGAATGGGGAATGTGCTGTTGTCCCCTCCAAGGGCAGCAATCCAGCTCTCAAAGGCTACCAATCCCACTGAAGGTGGCACTACACACCCCCACCAAAACCAAATCTTTCCCAGAGCTTTGTTGCTATGTTACAACCAAGAACCTCTCCAGTTTCACCCTTATTCTAGGGTGTCCAGGTCCTCACCACATCAGCAAATAACCAGACATGGGTTTCTTTGGAGAGAGTCTGTAGAAATACCCACACAGTCCCTACAGCTCAGGAGGCTTAGGTTATTTTAAAATATCTGGGATTAGTAATCTAAAGGCAGGTCACACACTCTGGAGAGGGTAGTGCTACACAAACTGGCCTCAAAACCAGGCCCAGTGAAGTCCAGTGCCATTAAACTGCTGAGAGTCACCAGCACTGATGTGCCAGGTATTTCTGAGCTAACTGACTGGACACACCACTGGTCCCAAAGTTTACAAACTCCTAATCCAAGGCATTGTCAACAATACAGCTGATGTTTGGAAGGAACACATTGTTTTTATGCTGACGAAGTTTCTCCAAATACAAGGCACAACATCACACAGAGTCTGGGTTATGCGCTTCCCAGAAAAACTTTGGGCCAACCAAGGGGGAACTCCAGCCTTACACCAGACTCCATAAACTTGTCACACAGCTCCGAGGCAAGCTGTGGCTAACCTGCATTTTGGCATTGTCCCTATACAATGCATATTTACCACATGGGTTTGTTTGGATGTGTTTTGCTCACGACTTGCTCTTTGGAGCAACTCCAAATCTGCCTCCCTCTTAAGTTGTGCTACAGTATAGTCATTCAAACTGATTGCAAACATCAGAAGCGAGGGCTGATTTCTTCATGTGCACTAATTCTAGACTAGGTCACCAAAGTATTTTCATAGTTATGTCAGCACTGTCTAGACAAACCATTAAAAACAGGATGCAATGATCATCAGAAATGCAACGTCAAGTTTGTGCCCAGAGATACTGTGGGAGCCACAGGGAGAGAAGAAAGGCCAAACCTGTCCCATTCCCATAGGTTTGGCAGAGTTGGCTCAGTTGTCCTGTTTTTGTTTAAGCAAAACGTTACCAGAGATCACCAGAAAAACATATATTTAACTGCAATTTAAAATAAATAAGCTGACATCAACAAGCCTGGACAGCAGCAGGATCTTTTGAAGGACTGCCAGTGCAGTCACAAACCCATCCAAAACTGGCTCCTCTGTACTACTGGATGCCCCACCTCGCTACCACCACCAAATTCTCACCAAACCACACCAGCATCCTGAGGGCACCAGGCAGAGCACCCTGTGCCATGAGTCCCAGCACAGCCAGCAGGGTTTGGCTGTGGGCACTCACCCTCACTGACCTCCACCAGGCTCCCATGCTGACCACCAAACCCACAGCCTCCGCATCCATGGAGAGCTTCCTGCTAACACCGTGCATCCCAACGGCTGCTTCCTGTTCCTTGCCACTCCTTGGCAGGGAACTCTTCCAAACTCCAAGAACATGAGCTGTAATCTCAGCAGAAAGGGACGTGCATATAAAAATCACCACTCTGTCAAAACAGAAAAATAATGCAGGAGCTGATCTGTGCACATTAATCCGCTGCAGTCATGAGGAGACAATTTCCCTGGAGAAAGTCATACATTAAAAGAAAAAAGGAGAAAAAAAAGGGAAGAAAAAAAGATTAATGTGACTTTGAAATATCACAAGTACCATTTATCTTCCTCCTACCACCACAGGTTTCTTGTCTATTTTTCTCTCTTTTTTTTAATACAAAGAGCCTTAAAATTCCCTGTGAATACAGCCTTTCTGCTTCCAATGTGCAAACATAGGTGATTTACAGTAGAGTAAAAATATAAATATAGTACCACTCGTTCTCTCAGTATACAATATTAACATTTTTAATCAATTCAGTTTAAAAAAAAACACTATTGCTTTTCAGTGGCATAACCTTCTAATGAGTAGACTCATGCTCCTCAGAGCTCCTACTTATGCCTGCAACTCAGTCACACACAAAGTTCAGCCCTTGGTACTTCTGTGTCAGCATGGAAGCTGAATGCAAAACACTGCTCCCCAATATACATTTAGGCACAGATAGAAAGCTCAGGCTGTGTCATGGGCATGACCAAAAATTCAAGAACACATTCCTTTTCTAGGGCAGGACTAAAGGATTTTTCCAGCTAAAAAAAAATAAAAATAAATAAGGTTCAATCCATGTAACACAAAGATGACAGACATGCTTAAAACCGAGGTGAATTGCATGAACTCAGCCTTTGGCAATCCTGAAGCAAATGAGCTCAGCATACCGTTTAGATTCTCATTTTCCCTTTACACATATCCCATAGATCATAAATACACATTAATAACTGTAACAGTCAAAGTTTACATTCGGCTGTAACATTTAGGATCAATACTCTTCAAATGACCTTTAGTAGTAATGAGCTGCCATAACACTGTCTTGAGGACATTAAATTTTTATTAGAAATACTTTACTACAAAGGTTCAAATCTCTCTATGCACTTGTGCACCCATACAAATATTCTCCTATTATATTTTTCCTTGACAAAAATAAAAAGCAGATCGAAGGTTTCTGAAAAAATGCGCAGTGTGGAGGCTTTAAATGTTTCACATTGTCAGATGTGGGGGGTTTCTTTCTTTGTTGTTTTTTAATCAGAACCCATGAGCCAAGGGTTGGAAAATCAACCACTTTTCAAAGTGATAAATAGGAATTGTTCCCACATGGCTCAAACAGGACAGGACTGAGCTCCTGATTACCATAAGGCCTCAATACGATGGGGGTGGAGGAGGTGAGAGAAGCTGGTGCTCCATCCGTGGAGGGGTGACCCAGAGCAGACCTGGGTCTGGCCCTACAGATCACCCCCAGGTCCCCAGGGAAGCCATCCAGGGGCTCAGCTCTGCTCCTGCCCCTGGCTCATGGGGGTCCCGATGGGGACCTGTCATCAGAACAGATCCATCTCATCCAGCTCTGGCCAACTGAAAAGCAAAAAACTGAAAGGTGAGGAAAAGCAGCTAGTCACGATCCAGCCTCTCTATTTCTTTTTAAAAACAAGTCAAGTTCAAAGTCAGATCATGTCCACGTTTCACTGCCTATTTTAAAAATTACATATAATTCACAGGTTGGGGGGCTTGTAGCAATTTATTTCTTCACCTGCAGGTCCTGGACTCAAACTAGAGAGAAATCTGATTTTAGCAGAACAATGAAACCAAGCGGATGGAGGTGAAGTCAAACAAAGGAGACACAGGGGAAAAAAAGAAAAATATTTCCCTGCATTGTTATTAGATGTCACCTCTAAGAGTTGCAAATTAAACACATTCAAGGCAGCACCATATACTGCAGTTAATGTCCTTTGAAGAACCTGCCTTGGCTCAGCACATCAGCAGGATGCTACAAAGAGCCCAAACCTGGCAGGGAGGGCAGCATGAGCATATTCCCACATTTCATTGTAAATTCCTCAGGTGTCTTGACTTTTAAGAAATATTTCAATCTTTCCTCTCTTGTTCACACTGATCTTAGTCTCTAAAAAACAATTCTGTGATTTCCATACTGCTTTCTAGACAGCAGTGATCACACTGAAAGGGGGCACCCCTATAAAATCACCAGAAAAGGGCAGAAAAGCTGACCAATCAATATTTGCACTCCCTAACCCTTGATTTTTAGGAAGACACTCTGAAACCACAGCATGTATGTTTCCATGCCTTTGGAGAGCATCCTTCTTTCCGGGGGAGGTACCAGGAGAGCCAGCAGCAAGCCCGCAGCGCCCACCCTGCCCACAGCACTCTCCTCCCCTGCCTCAGCAGAAGGCAAATCACATCCCCCACCCTCCCGAACCCCTTATCTGGGTCATGGCAGTGGCAGCCCCTCACCACAACCCCCATTTCTCCCTCAGCTCCTGCAGTGGCTCATCAGGGTGGAGAAAGGCTCCAGTGCATCATCTCTGCAAGCTTGTGGAGGGCTGATCCGAGACGGGTAATTCCCACTGCCTAATGACCTGAGACCGGCCGAGGCAGAGGGAAATGGGAAAGGGAATCTTCTCATTTGTTACCCATCCCCACATCCCGATAAAAAGAATGATTACACTTTTAAGTTTGAACAATTCCCTGCAGTTGTAGCCATGTCATATCTAGATTGTCTAATTTACATGCATATTCATAATCCCTGTGTATTTAATTAAATTCTTCAATCCCTGGAGTGTCTTTCCTAAACAATAGTAATTTATCTTGCACAGATAAGGGTGCCCTCGATTTATTCCACTCTGTAGCTAACAGCATTTCCTTCTGATCAAGGCTAGGAAGTAAACTTAAACAGAAGGAATCTTTAAATATATTTAAATTGCAAGATTAGGCTGCTTCTCTTTCTTTCTCTCTCACCCCAAGTTACCCTTTTAAAGAAAAAACACTTTCTCCTGAACTCCAAAGAAAACCTTTCACCCAACCTCCTGAGAGCGCTGCATCTTCCAAATACAGTAATGCTGCCCAAAGAGGCAAAGGGATCCCACAGGATCTACCCAGCAACAGCTCTTCCATCCAAAGTGGTCCATGGGCCATCCTCTGGATGCATCTTCCCTAGCAGGCTACGAATTCCACTGCAACCCACAGCAAACAAGCCACACGTTAAAAAGTTGCAACCAGGAGGCTGAAGAGCTCTGCTTCTTTCCAGCAAATATCCCTACACTAGGGGCCATTCCTCAATGGATAACCTTGGGCATCTCAGAGAGGGCCAGACACACACAGCAGACGCCCCAAGATGAGGCAGCCCTTCAGAGAGCTGCAGCTGCCTCCAGACTGCTAACACTGTTGAAATATTAGCACTGGGAATTTAACTTGTCCTACAATTAGAGAAGTGCTAAAATATTTAGCAAAGTCAAACCATCTAGAAGATCGTAATAAGAAAGGAAAAGAATAGAGACTGGTGCTACTGCACGTTTTTTTAACTACATATTCCTCATACCCTGTTAAATCCACAGCTCTTAATACCTTTGCTTTGTCTCCCAAACCTCAGCCTGCAGATCCAGGATGGCATCGAAGAGGGGTGAAGAAGTGCTGGTCTCTCCAAAAGCCTCTTTAGCCCCACCAGTGGTGCACCACTGCTGCCTCCCAGAGCAGTGCCAGCAGTCCCTGCCAGGGAGGGCCATCCTGACACCCACAGCAGGGATGCTACGCCCCAGGGGACTCAGGGATAATCCCAGTGCTTCAGGAGATGAGGGGCCAGGGCTGCTGTCACAAACCATCTCCTTCTGCATACACATTGCAGCCGAGGGCCAGGGCAGCGCTTTGGCTGGAGAGACTGCTCACATCAGGGAAGCATCCCTCTGCTCCAGCCCTGCTTCTTAATCTCCTCCCAAAGCATCTGCTGCTGACCACTGCCAGACACAGGGGAACCCGGCCGTTCTGTTCCCAACCAAGCCCTCGAAGCCTTTAGAGATGCTGTTACTATTTATGAAAATAGGGTCAGGATCCTGCTGTCACAGCTCCTTCCTGAGCTGCAGCGTCACCCGTGCTGTTGAGGCAGCTCTAGGAAAGCCCTCAGGAATGTGACCACTGGGACTCAATGACAGACATGCTCTGAATCCCAGCCACTAACACATCTCTGGAGTAAAATCAACCTCCCCCCACCCATGTGTTTCTGCGTCCACCTCCCTGGGCAGCCCCATCTTCCAGTTCCACACACACTGCACCCACCAGGGCATCCTCTGGGCCACCCCCAGAGCCACCATACCCCTATTTCACTGTGCCACCACGCCATAGCCATGGCTGAACAACCGCAGCCCCACACAGCCATGTCTGGCTGACAGCACAGCCTCCACCTTTCCAGTGAGGTGCTCCTCCCCTCACTGAAGAACAGAAGAAGCAATGGACAAGGAGGACAGCGGTCTCCTTCAGCACTGGAACTGGACCTGGCATGTTCTGAAGAGGAAGGGGCTTGTGCAGCCAAGCTGCCCTGCCAGCACCTGGCTCCCAGCAGAGCCCACAGGACAGGGAGGTGCATCCCCCACCCCCAGTGCAGAGCCTGCCCACAAGACATCCTGCCATTGCCAAATCCTCTTCCCCAGGAATTCATAACTGGATTCAGACATTCCCAGCCTGTTACTTATTTCAATACTTTCAGCTCTCTGGAGTAAAGGGACATCCTGTCTTAAACCTGCTGAGCCTCGTGCCAGAACGACATCTGCTTGGAAAGCAGCCCCTGTGGCTGACCCAGCCCTGGAGGGTTGCCTTCCCATCTCAGCAAGATCCCAAACATACCCTTGCACCCACAAAGCACAGCCAGCTCACAGCAGAGCCAGGAGCACAAAAAGTTGCTTAGGCAAACCACAGCTCCCATTCCCACTTCAGAAGCGTTGCAAGATTTTTAGGCCTTGGAAACATTTTCTTCCTACTCAGGGCATTTTTAGGTTAATGGTTCATCAAACCTCAGTCCAGGAAACCTTGGTGTGGCCTACCTCTGTGTGGGTGTGGGAACGGGTGGGAAAAAAAACCCTCCTGGGCATCAGCCCTTCCCACAGTGTTTGCACCACAGGCTCTGGGCTGAACTGGGAGCCATCAGAAACAAGCCAAAAACCAGGCAGGCGAGGGAAAACATCAGCAGAGCCGCCTTCAGATACAGGGAATGTTCATCAATCCCCCTTAAGTCATCCTTCCACATCCCTCTTTTCTATAGGGAATGTTGAGAAACTGAGCCATGACTAGAAACAACCAACCATTCATCTTTATCCTGTCTAGTTTTACTAAGTTTTGATTTTTCAGAGCCTAAGTCACAGAAAATTTTTTATCATAACACAGACAGAAAGATAACAGAGCAAAATTTCACTCTGCACCCTTTCCCAGCAGGTACAGCAGCAGTTGTAAAACACCTCCAGTTCCCTTCTGCCTCTCAGATACCCCACAGGGAAGGCAGCCCACTGCGAGCCACTGGCAAATAACTTCCAGCTTAAGCAAAGCACAGCACATGGGAACCTTTCAAACCACGGCACTGCAAAGAATTTTAGAGACAATGGATGCTTGAGCTGTGTGAGGACTGTGACTCAAAGTGGACAGTGATACAGATGAAGATACTCGCTCTTTCCATATGCCCCCAACAATACGGTCAGGATGAAATCAGCAGCCTCATAAACCACTGAAGATACTCCTCAATCTGAAAAAAGCTGGCTGCTATCAGAGGAGGGTTAGCCAAGGAACCTGAATGTTATGTAATGGGACGGGTCCCTTGAAGCTAAAGCAGACTGAGTCAAAGCCAAGAGAAGTAGGGGATGAAGAGAGGTCTACAAAGGGGAGGCAATGTACCCTGCCATGTCATCCAGGGGTTCAGGGAAAGAACAGGACTAAGCTCCACTCTGCCCCATTTCAGAGGGCATAGCTTCAACGTAATCTAAAAACCCCACTGCTCATTCTTGGTCACCCTCACAAGCACTTGCTTTGTGCCTGTTGTGGGTGAGTAATATTTTCCACAGAGGTGGCAAGTGAGCAGAAGCAGCACACCCAAGTTCACCAACATGCTTTGTCACACGCTGGTTTGCAGTTCCTCTCCACCAAAACTTGCCTTTTGAGGTCTGACCTCAGCATGAGCCAAAGGGGCAGAAGAGCACACTCCATTGTCCCACTCATCACCCTTCCTAGAAGGCATCTGCTTAAAACAGGCACTTCTTCCCTCACCCATTCTCCAGTCTCCCAAAGTCATCTCCTAATGCAACAGGAGGCCACTCAAGGTGAAGCAACATGGCAAAAGCCACAAAAGGAGGTGACTGGGGACAACACAGGGACTGAAGCCTTCTGAGTGCACTAAAAGCATCTGTCAGTGATGCCAGCTAACCTCACAGACAACCTAGTGAGACCCTCAGCTTCTCAGTCCAAGTCTTTAGAGAGCTCAGCTCAACAACTTCCCAACACACCATGACAACATTTCCAAGTGGAATTTACGGCCTGATTTTTCTACTTGCAGGCCAGATGCTCCTTGTTTTAGCAAGTACCTCAAATATGGCAAGTCCACATCTTACATATGAAATAAGGCAGGCTTAAAAGAGGGGAAGCTCAATACAGAAAAGATACTTCCCAACAGGAAAAAAAAAAGAAGTAACTTTTGCCTCAAACATACCAGACACAAGGGACAAATTAAAAAGGAAAACCATAAAATGCTTGCCCAGCTCCTTTTTTTAATCCTTACATATGCTGCTTTACAGTAAAGTTCCATCTACTGTGTATAATTAGATATATGTTCCATTATTCTGTTCTATACAGATTTGAGGCTTATCCTTATTTTTAACCCAAAGAAGTTTTAATTGGACCAAAAGCTGCAGTTAGAACACTGCCTCGTGCAAAGTTCTAAGAGGTGCTGGATGAAAGTTTCAGCCCATGGTCTAAAGACTTGTGCAAGGCAAGAGGAACACACCAGCTTATTGCTGCCCACCTTAAGCTCCTGGAACATTTAAAGGCTACACAGCATCCACTGACTACTCTCCAGATCCCACATTCAGGATCACACTGAACTCAGGGTAAAGGTTCCCCTGAACAGCCCTGTGCTCATCCTGGCCCAACTGCAAAACACAAACTAGCCTTTTTGTTGTTTGCTAGGAAAAGATGAAGCTTGGTTGGGTTTTCTTCATCAGTTAAAGGGTTATTTCCTTGGAGCTGGGAAACCAGACAGATAGAAGGCCACCAATTCCAGTGTCAAAAATCCAGCAGGCCAAAGAGATACTGCTACTGACCTTAAGAAACTCCAAGGGCAGCAGGTCCAGGAGATGAACATGACCCAAATACCCAAGAGCAAGACATCGCCATGAGTGGGAGAAAGAGACAGAGAGACCAGGCAATGGGGATGCTCTCAATTCACAATCATTACCCCATGCTAATTGCTTTGGCATAAAGGAGATGTCAGTCTCATGCCCCCCACTTTGTAATTAAGCACATAAAATGTGCACAAGGATGGAAGGAAACTGTGTCCACTTACAAGGGAAGGATTAACCACCCCATGCTTTACTGGGGCAGGGAAAACAGCATTGCTACTACAAAACACCCAAATGTACACCCCATTCCACTTACGACCAATGCTGTGGGCACTGCTGGGAGAAGCTGATCTGCCAGCATCTCCACCAACCATGAGGAAAATCAAGGAGATAAGCAATGCTAGACATCCGCCAGCCGAGCTAAGAGGATGAAGCATTTCTCTGGAAACAATCGGGTTCTCTAATAACAGGGCTGCAGCAGCGGAGTGAAAGAGAGGGAGGAGGAGCAGGCGGGGAGAAAGGGACTAGCTGGATATTTATCCCATCCTCATCTTTGTGTTATCAGTACCCCGGTATCAGCATTGTTCAAAATGGCTGCTTAGATGGTTGCCAGCAGCAACAACAGAATCGGTCCATCTGCTGGCATTCTCCTTAATCTATCTCAAACACTCGTCTTCTTTTTAAATGCACACAGGGGAAAGAAGGGGAAAAAAAAGTCTGCCTTGTACAAAGAAACAGAATCCTCCTATAAGAGAGCCTTTTAACTAGATTTTATGCCACCCCTGTTTCCAGGACACACAGACAAAAGTTAATTTTCCAATAAAAGAACCAGTGTAAGGTGCTTTTTTGTTATGAGATCAGAAAGCAAATGGAATTTGAATTGTCTGCAGTGGCATGTATCTGACAAAGATTAATTTAAACAGATATTGTCTCTGAAACCAAAGTCCATTGAGCGGCTTCACAGCCTATCAACCATGCGAAAGCATCTCCTTAGCAGCACTGCTGACTCCACCACTTTCTTTAAAAATGGCTTAACCTATTTCTTGTAAGATAAAAGGTCATATATAGTTCTATTTTACAAACCCATAATAGCCAAAGCCACACCAAGCGAGGACAATCGGGAGAAAATAATAACGGGGGGGGATTTCCTCCCCCTTCACAGACAGATGCTTGACACTTGCTGGGCATTTTTCAAAGCACGCCACTAGTGAGCGGCTGCAGCAGCACCAAAATGTTTCGACACCCTCAGAATAGAATAAAAACCATGGGGCCTCTGCAGGTCGCTGGTGCAGGATGCAGGAGCCCACCCCAGGGTGGAGATGCTGCAGCAGGACAGCCCACCACCAACAGCACGGGATGCTTCCCTCGCTGGGATATAAAGCCACAAGGCTGCAAGGACAAGAACAGGGGCTCCAGCTCCCTTGGTCACTGGGCCAAGCAGGCAGAGGCAGGCAGGAGGAAAGACCCGCTGGTCCCTGGGTGCTCACTCACCCCCCAGCCCCCCTCTGAACACTGGGGTATTATTTCTCCTTTTAATCACAAGAAACAGATCTGTGCATGCCATCAGCGGGCTGTGCGGATGGGGACAGTTGCTCAGACTTCAATGGGACACACACACACAGAGGGGGAAAAAGCTGCAGAAATCCAAATCCTGCAATTTCTTCCCTTTTTATTTCCAGTTTATATGGAGCACCGCAGGGAAAACGCTACCAGACAGTTTCAGAGCATTTGATATAGCAACGATCCAGCTTTGGGAAAAGAACGAAGGAGAAGCAAAATAAAAGATGACAGCCAAAAGCACTTTTAATATAGTTTCAGTACTTTCAAGAGAAAGCTTCTGTACACAGAGCAGCCAATGAACTGTTACCAACATAAACACAACTGGCTTTAAAAAAAATTAAAAATGTCTTTCTGATGATAAAGAAAATCAAAAGAGATGAGAATTAGTGAGTGAGACAGAAAATGCATTTATTTTTCATCCTCCAGACACACTTCTTTTAATTTGGCACCCAAAGCCATTGTAGTTCATTAATGGAAATTTTATTTATCTCAGGAACTATTTGTTACTTTACCACTCCTTTGACAGAGCACTCATCTTCATCAAGGCAACCACACAAGGCACAGCACGAAATACCTCCTGCCACCCCAGCCTTTAAACACCACACAGCACCAGTAACAAGGAACGCCTGTGACTGGTGTCCCAAAGCAGTCACCAACATGCTGGTATCAGTCAAAGGACAGAGGCCAGGGCTACTGGTCAGCACCCAGACCGGGGCACAGGCTGCCCTGACCTTGCCAAGGTCCCAGACAGCAAGCCTCTGGCATTCCCACGGGGAATCCCCCCCCCGCTCCAGCAGCTGCGGGGACACTGGCACTGTCTCCAGGTGCAAGGACAGCAGCCAGGCAGATACCACGCTGCATCCTGCTGAGCAAAGCTCAATAATGATTAGCAGCCCCGGTCAAACGAGCTGGGTGGTGAAGGTGCAGGCAGCTCATTACGGGCATCAGCAACAAGCAGGGCATGGCAAGGGGGACACAGACCCCCCTGCCCCATTTTAACCCGGGGCGACAGCAGCAGGACACTTGCAGGCAACAAGCTGGACCAATATATCTGCATGCAACCCTTCCAAGCTGGCATCCCAGCAGATCTGCTTCCTAAGCACATTCATGCCTTTGTTTTTAATGAGAAAAAAAAAAAAAAAAAAGAGAAGAAAAATCCCTGGCAACACGCACCTACAATGCGACAAGTAAAAGCCCAGGGTTTTATTAATTTGTGCATTACTTTAAATGCACCATTTTACAAGGACTAACCCCAATCCTGCACAAAATCCTAAGCCATAAGCTTGAGACAAAAAAGCAAATGCTCTTAAAACGCAGTGCTAGAAAATCCATTTTGAGGGAAATGTGGTGGTGTTGTGCACAGGTGAATCCTCAGCATTTAATAAAACACACCCGCCATACCAACCAAGCGGAATCTATTCATACTTAAACATCAGGATTAAAATAAAAGAAAAAAGCCTTTGAAAAATTGCATTTTATTTCTGGGACATTTTATTTTAAAACCATGAAGATGCTTTCCTACCCACATCCCCCAAGAAGGGGTTTTGAAGGACCTGTCTCTCTGTGAGATGTTATCAGGACCTTTCCCAACTCCTGGTGCAAAAGCACAAAAGAACTTGGGGTCAAGCCCATATATCAAACCCTTGTGAATACAGGTGAAAAATGAAATGGGCTCAGCACTTCTCTCCTGAGCGCGGAGGACAGCATCTCCAGGGCCTTGGCAGTTCTGTGGGCAGACAAGGAGAGCTCCCCACTGCCATCCTACATCCTGGCTCCAGATGCTAGATTTGTCCTATTGCACTTATTAGCACAGCCAAGGTTTGGTGTTTCAGTTTTTGTTTTCATCGGAAAACAGATCAATTTCTATTGATGCTGATGCCAGAGAAAGCGAGAGCTCAGCAGAGGCAGGAACCAGTTACCCAGAGAAGTCACTTTCCTCCCCTCCTCTCATCCCCAGAAGACCAGGACTATGACAATGCCATGACACAACCTGTTCAAGACAGCATCAAACATACAGTAGGACATACAAGTCCATTTTTAACATCTTCAGGATATTCCACACCTCCACCTACTTGCAAAATAAAGTCACTGGCACCAGCCACAGATGGAGAGATTGACAGAGAAGCAGGTTCAACCATCACCTGACTCCTGCTGAGCAAAGCCAGGAGGCCATCCCAGTACCCACCTGTCCAGGTGTCTTCCACTGCCCCACCAGCAGAAACAAGCCCTGAAAAGCAAAGGATCCTTCCCCACCACCTCACCCAGGATGCTACACACAAGTTTGGCTCCTCAGAGAACGATAGAAGAACAAAGTCAAAGCCTCACACCCCTGGGAGAAACAGCACAACCCCCCAGTCCCAGAAGTAAGTTCATTCACTTCACGCACAAAGCATCTCCATGCAGCAACAAACCTCGGCCTCACACTGAGAATCCCTAAGCCTGGCCACCTTGAGAGGGTGAAGAGATGCTGCTGCTCCCCTAAAAAACCATGCCCAGCTCCTCATTCACATGAGCTACTCCCAGCCTCAAGAGCAGCAGGAGAAAACCAACATCACCTAAACACAAAGCTGTCCGTGTCACCTAAATGCAAAACCCCTGAAAAAAACCTGCAAGCACAAGTTGGCCATGCTGTTCATCTGAGCTAACCCCAGAGGAGAGCAGGCCTCTCACTGGGAAAGGGGAGCAGGACATAACCCCAGAACCACCAAGGACTCCATCTCCCCCAGGAACCAGGTCCTTCTCCAGGGCAAGGTTCCAGTATATGCCAAGGAAATACATAAGCCCTCAAACTCTTCCATCCTAACACTACCAAGCTTACTTTTTTAAAACTTTTTTCTTTTCAAAGAAAATTAAAAGCTGACACACCACAAGACAATTCACAGCTGAATGTGACTTTACAGAGCTATCAGACAGACAAGCTCATTTAAGTTTTCCAAAAGTCCTATCTGAGGTTTGAGGGACTAATCATAAAACATCTAACATCAAAGCGAGCGTCAAATAACAGCAAAGCACATTCCCTCACACAAAGCTTCAAAAACAAAGCAAGCAGGCACATGTGGTTTATGTTATTGCAGTTTTAGCACAGTTAAATATTTCCTAAAATATTCTCCCTAGATGTGAGCAAAATGAAAATCTGCTGTGAATGACACGCAACTTGGAAGCTCAAGACTAAGCTTTATAAAGCACAGGTGAGCTGAGAATAAACTCCTACTGCCAGCTTAAGTCAGAAACTAGGACTCATACTCTGAAAAATGTTTCAAAACCTATTTATTCTTAAAGCCAATCCTAAATATTTTATTTCTTGTGCTTTATTTTTCAGGTCTCTGGCCTCTAAGTTAGTATCATTTAATTAACCACCTAGTTCAAAAGACATCCCAGCCTCAGAGGATCTGTTTATACTCTTTGAAAAAGACTCAAAAGCCAATAAATAAATCTGCTTAAAATAAAAGGTTAAAATTCCAGCTATCATCCCAGCTCTCTCTGCACTACCAGCAAGAAACTCTGGTGGTTTTCATCATCTTCTTTTTCAGTTTCTATAATACAGTCCAGAACAGGCTCAAGAAACACCTCACCTATGAGGGAGCAGCAATAAACAGATTGTAAGTTCTAACGCCTAATAATACTTTGTTTTAATTATATATGTTAAGAAAAAGATAATCAGAAAGCTTAAGCTCTTAATGTATATTTAAAATGTACAAGAGTTTCCATCATGATAGGGCTAATGAACCTCTGCCAGCTCCTTTTATGTGGTTTAAAGTATTTTAATACATATGTAGGATCGAGTAATCTACCCATAAAGAAAAACAAAGTAACAAATAATTAGCAAATTGGATACATGTTGTACAACAAGCATCCCACACAAAAACCAAAAGGATACAGAAAAATTAAACTCCCATAGCAGCAGTCAGACACAGGACACCAGGATTTAACCTGAAAAAACCTTTCACATCCCATGGCGTTCCTTCCAAACCTGCTCCTGCCAGATACAGCTTTAAACCCAGACCCAGGAGGAGACCAATCTTTACACAAAACAAAAGCAACCACAATTCGCCCTAGAGAGCCCCATCAAAGTGTTTTCCCCAAAATAAACAGCTCTGTAAAGCAACATACCACTGGATATAAATTTATACTCTGCTCTGTACCACGTCACAGGGGCAGGAAACCAAATGCTTGCCTAAAAGTGAGCATTTCTAGGGGAAAAGAAAAAAAGAAGCTTAAAACCTAAAAATAGTTTGGAAAAAAAAAGCTAGAAGTGGTTTCAACCACACTGGAACTCATCAGTATTTTTACCTCTGAAGCTACATTTCAACAGGCATCATCACAAACATAGACCAACACAAGCTGAAAACTGAAGTGTAATAGAAAGCTTCCAAATCTGAACTCCTCCAATTAAAATGCATTTAGAGAGATCATTTACAGGTATCAGGTCTTGCTTAACCTCTGCCCAGTCAGAAGGCTGTTGAAGCAAGGTTAAAAAAACCCCAGCACCTACATGACCAGCATAGATACCAGATGAGGAAACATGGGAAGGTACTCATGACTGACCTGCAAAGCATCAGATAAAATATCCAGAATTAATTGCAGGTTTGAAAGAAACGGGCTCCCTCCAAGTGTTTACAAAGCCAGAGCATTTTAAAGCCCTGCTTCATTGTTATTCTAACAGCAAAAGTAAATTCTGCCTATGTACTTATGGCTGGACCGCATACCTTCCCATCGGGGCACAAAGGCTTATCTGTGGGTAAGGAGCACATACCGTGTAGGTTCCTAAGCGGCTGGTTACAATCCAAAGAACAACACAAAGCTTGACGCTTCCTCTCCTAAGTCATTGTAAAACCAGTGAAAAAGCAGAATTCCCCCCTAGAACTACCCGGGACACTTGCCCACCCATCAGCATCCGAGACCACTCGAGGGCAAACCATATTATACCATACTGGGGAACACAGATGAGAAACATGAATTTCTTCTGCCAGATCACAGCTTACTGTCAAAATCCACCAAAGGTCTTTTCTCTCTCCAAAAACCCAAGAGATGATAGTGTAAAAACTTTTGTTCATAAATATTTATGCAAGTGAACTTGTTAAAAATTAACCGCTGTCGTTAAAGGTTTTGTATCCTTTAGGATTCCCGGCATGCAGTGCAGTTGCATGCTTTATATTAAGCCTGGCATTTCTGCATTCCTTTCCTGCATGCTTTTGTCATTTGTCTAAAAATTAAAAGAAAAAAAACCCACACACCACACACACACAAAGACGGGATCTGTACACATAATAATAAAGCAGTTTTTAAGAAGACAAAGATGCCTGTGTTCAACATCCAAGATCTTTCTTTGAGCAGGGGAAAAAAAAAATCAATTTAATGACTCCAGTGAGATCAGGGTTTAAGCCTCGTTTAAGTTTTACTAAGCATGAAGGAATTATTGGTTGATAATGTGGCATATATATTTTTTTCAGACCTGCCAGCTTTATAAGCATGAAGGAGCCAGAGCCTGAAGCACTTTGTGCCCATAAGCACAACCCTCACCCCTCCACACCATCCTCCACTGCCAGAAGGTCATTCCTCCTGGATTTTGTCTGTCAATTTTTCAAAAGGATTTTTCCAACCACACAGAGAAGGAATTTCACATCTGTACTGTCCCTATTTTTTTCACAGGTCTGAGTCAGAAACACAACTGTATAAACATCTGATCTTTATTAACAGAAAATCTCAACTGTGCAAACCTCAGGTCATGGCACCGGGAGCCGGTGGTGTCCGTTAAAGGGATCCTTAGAGGGGAACAGTAGTTTTGATTTATTGCTGGAGAGCATCAAGAAAGCCAGGGCTGGAGTTTTTATTTTTTCCCAAGACATAATGGTTCCCAAGTTCCTATCTTAATTGCAAACACACACAGCCACAAATTGTTTGTCTCTGGTGGCTGGAGCTCTTCCACCTCACCTTCCAGAGGCATCCACAGGATGGATGTGGAAAGTTGGCGGAGGACATCTCAGCCTTGCCTCCCATCTATAAACACACAGCCCTTCACAGCCTTTTGTTTGATGTAAATTTTCCTCCTCCAGCTCAGGGCTGCAAGGCTATGACGTGGCTGCTCCTGGGACAAAAACAGAGGTGTCTGACCCCGCGTCACCCACCCACTGCCATGTGAAGAAGAGCCACACTCCAGCCAAGACCCAAACCTTCCCCCCGCCAGCTCCAAAGGCAAATTCCCATGGCGAGCATCCCGTGCGCCCCTTTCGGGCTGTGGAAACAGGAGATAAATCACCCACCGACTTTGCGGTGAGCGCTTCCAGAACGTGCTGCTTCATCTAAAAAGCTGACGGCTCCGAGGACAATGAGCGTGAGCTCTGGTTTCAAAGCTGGGGAGACGGTTTAGACTTGTCAGGGGGGACATGAAACACCAGAGCCAGGACCATGCTCTCCTTCCTCTGGCTTGCCCACAGCAGCAGCAGGAAGTGCAGGGAGACAGGGCAGATGGGATGCTGGATACCAGCACTGGACATCGCTTTGGGATGGGACTGCTCTGCTTTGTGTCCTGCATGCACCCGACCCCAGCGCTCACCCACATCCTTCACAGAAATGGATAAAGGCTCATCAAAACTATGTTCCAAAGACAAATAAATTTAAAAACTGATTTTAAAAGAAAATTCCTTTGTACTGAACCAGTCCTGGGTTTAGGCAACCGTCACCTCTGTCTCCCACTCCCACACCAGCTCGCTGCATCCACACCTTGGTGGGCAGGTCATTAAAACATCACCCTCAGCAAGCTATTATCTTCCCTCCCCCCTAATTTTAAAGTTCCTGAAGAGCTACTCCTCTCCTTCTAAAAAAATAATTCGGTTTTGAGTTTCACAGTATTTTAAACAGAATAATTAATCATCTTAACGCAGCCCTTACAAAATATTAATTCACGCCAAAAAAAAGGCTATAATCATATCCTCAGAGAAAAACCTTTTGTGCTTCAGGAATTTTCACTGCATGTCCTCAGAGGTGGGAGGAGAATTCTTCTGCTGCCTCCTATTCTCACATCTCAAATGGAAAATGTTTTGATAATGCTCTTCTGAATGTAAACTGTACCAAATGGGATTTTTATTATTTTTTTAAGCAGCTTTTTTTTCCCCAAAAGGAAGAACGGCTCTTTAAATAAACAGAGCGAACTACCCATTCCTTACAACAAAAACCATCCTCCCTTCACTCATTCACGCCATACCCTGGCACAAAATGAATTTACATTTCGCATTTGCAAAACAAATTCTCGCCTAATGTCATTTTAATGGGAACGCGCATTTCAATCCCTTCCAATAACAACGAGGAGCGGCTTATTCTATGTAAAACACCCCAATTTGTTTCTCTTTAAATATATGCGGATTTCAGATGGGGACAGGGGCTAGAAGGACAGGGGAAGAGGAACATTTCCTCTCCGGCAATCCCCCTCCGCCAGCGCACACAAAAGCCACCTGCCCATGGAGAGAAAACACGATGCCATTATTCCCATCGTCATTCCCACGGCCCCTTCGACACCGAACGAGCGTGAGAAGGCCGTGCGCATCCGTCCCCGACACGCGCATCACGCCAGGTCATCGGTGCTACCCGCGGGTCCACCCAACTTGTCACCCCCATCGCTCCCTTCGCTCCCCCCGAGCCGGCCCCGCTGGACGTGCCCTGCAGGGGCTGCGAAGAGGAAAGCGGGGGCTGATGCCACCCCTAGAGATGTTCCAAGCAGGGAAAGCCCCTGATGGAGAGGACAAAGAAGAACGCTCGGAGCTGTTGGAGAGATGCATTATGTTTATAAGCCCATCTCCCGGTGGAAAGGACAGGACTCCCGTGGGAGCGCGGGTGGGGGTGCTCAGGAGGGAGAGGGACAGCGGCTGAGGGGTCGGGGAGGGCAGCAGGGCTGCGTGCCCTCCATACAACCCCCCGAC
>NW_005054347.1:3209444-3209628 GCF_000277835.1 Geospiza fortis
GTCGGGGCACCGCCGCCTGTGGCACCTGCCCGGCTGCTGCATGGGTGGTGAGGGCATGGCCTCGGGCACCGCCCGGTGTCCTCCTGGCCGTGTCCGCAGGCCGGAGGGGGACACGCAAGGGAGGCTGTGTCCCCCGTGCTCGGAGAGGAAGCACCCGCGGCTGCGGGTCCCCACGGCGCTGGTG
>NW_005054347.1:3209741-3215980 GCF_000277835.1 Geospiza fortis
GGCGGGATCGGCGCTGCTCCTGCTGCGTGCCCGGTTCAGGCGCCCAGTCTGACCCACAAATCAACACCCAGCCTCACCCGTAATTCACCTACGGCTTTACATCGAGTAGCAGACCAGACAGCAGTGCCCTGCCCTTCCATGGACATCAGGGTTTGCTTTTTATTTTAAAGCCCTGTAGTGAAGATGATCGTCCCACGCATCATAGCTGGGTCCTCGGGCACAGGAACAGCCAGGTCCTTTAGTACACATGGCCTTTGGGGGAGGAGATGAAAAACAGGTACTGCTGGCTTCCAGGAGGTCTCTTGTGCTCTCAGGTGGGATTACATTAAAGGGACATATGAATATATTCAGCACTGCCTGAGGCGGCATCCCAAAATCCAGGGAGCTGACCCCTCACCAGTCTCTGCTTTCAGCCAAGGGTGATGGCAGCACCCCTGGGACCAGCACAGCGTGGGGCTGATGGGGGGAGGGCTGTGGCAACTGAAGTCCACTTTTCTGGGCCTCTACACCCTGCCATCGCTTTGCTGCTGTGTCCAGCAGGACACTATTCCAAGATTTTCCCCAGAAATACATTCCTGGTTTTGTGTCCTGTCTAAATTTAAGTGACAAACCTCTGAGGAAGAGCAGAGCTCACAGGTCTCCGAGTTCAGTTTTCTTGCTATTATTCTTAGTGCTTTGAGAATCCAAGACCAATTCCTTCCTATCTGCAGTTCAGTCACATCTAAACCATTACCGGTTACTCCCTTGTTGCAGAGATCTCCTATTTATTCTTACTGACAGAGCAAGAGTACATTTCCTGGAATAACAGGGCAATGCAATTAGGGAACAGGAAATAATTATGCGCCTTTGCTCTGCCACGAGATACCTCCAAGCCCAAGGTCTCCTCTGCAGGACACGGAGGGAAGGAATCAGGTCTCAGGCAGGTGGTGAGAGCAGGCAGAGCTACTGCAATGAGAGATCTCCATTTTAGAGAGTAAGCCACAAGCTAATCAATGAAGGTCAGGAAGAGGTTTTCCTTGAAGGCTGAGGTGTTCCTTGCTGCTGTTGGTCTTGTTCAAAGTAATGAGCGCTAGCAGTGGCAGGGACTGGCCTGGGGCAGCAGCTGCACACAGATTTGTTTACGCACACATTTTCCCCAGGAATCACATCCCCATTTCTTTAATCCTGAAGGCCATTTTGCTCTTTTTAAGAGTTTGCTGCAACAGGAAGCACTTGCCACAGAAGCACGGCATTTTGTCCATCACCTCTGCTCACTGTTGTGGTGACAGGTCCTGGGGCGACAAAGAAGGGCTTTGTCCACTTCTGCCCCTCCCTGGCTGCACAGAGGGACCTCACAGGGCCATCCCAAAGCACCCTCCTGGCCCGAGGTGGAGCACATTTTCCTGGCAGAGAACAGTCCAGCCATCTCAAGCTTTTCTGGTGCTGAAAGCTGTGGGCTCTGGTGTCACAGAATTTCTGCTGGTACCTGTGTCTCCCTGCAGCTGCCAGGGCTGCTCAGGCAGAGGGTGAGACTGCATGAGAGCTGGGACGTGGCACCCCAGCTTGTCTGGTCCCTCTGTCACCAGTCGCTGCAGAGCTCACCTAGTGACAACCTTGACTGTCCTTACTTACGTCGTCCCCAGACAGTGCCAATAAAAGGAGTTTAGACTTCAGACCAAGCAGAGATGTTATTCATTACCAATAAGCTGACTCTTCATTGCATAAAACATATAATCCAGACTCAAATCAAAGCAAGGCTGGTGCAGTGGCTGGCCAGCCTGTCTCTGGGGGGTTAGCATGTTATTTCAAAGAAAAACCAATCTATTTTTCCTCTCTCTCTTCATTCTGAACATTTGTTGCTCCACATTCCTCCCCATATTTCCCTGTGCCTTTCATCACTGCCTTGATTTTGCAAGGGGGAGAGCTCTCCTCCTCCCAGGGAACATGGACAGACCTCTTCTCCCTGAGGAAGGATGCAAAATGTCAGCCTCCAGCCCAGCCCCTGATGCTGCTCATTCAGAGCCTGGAACCAGGTACATCAATAATTCACTGCACGCTTTCCTGAGCCCAGCCATTTGCTGAGCCACTGGCAGCCCTGGTTCCCCTCCTGTTTTCAGGACTGTGTGGTCAGGGTCTGCCTGTGCTGCAATCCACCAACTCCAGCCCTTCTGGCCTCATCACTGGTGTTATCCATCAAGTGCTGATTTCTCCTGCTGGCTCCAGGAAGTATTTTATTTTGAGTCCCTGGCTAGAAAATTGACTGACCAAGGGGCTGGAGCCCCAGGGGCTCTAGACTACAGTCAGGCAGCAGTGCAATGCAATATCCTTGGAAATTCTTTGGGTGCCAGCTCAATCAGAATTCCAGCTTTAAGGTGGAGGTGCTGTGGAGTAAGAAAACCACTTTCATCTTCCTAGAAACTAAATTCAAGGACTATAAAAAGGAGAAAGGACAAGGGTGCTGATGAGATGCCTCTGTGGGCTTCCCAGCAGCTGTGCTTTGTTTTATGGCAGTCAAGGTAAGTGATGGCTGGTGCCACATCTCAGCCCAAGGGGATGTCACCTCCTCGGCTGCTCCCACCTGCACACCTTCATGTAGCTGCTCTCCTCTCTCCCCATCATGCCCAAACTCCATCCTCAGCAGAAAGACTGCCTTTCTCTGGGCATCCTCCCCTCTCTCGGATGCTCCCATGCTGCTTTGACATTGCTGTGACTCCCACCAGTCAATGTTGTGCTCTCACTAACACGAGTGACACTGCCTGAGCCTTTAGAGATGACAGCAGAGCTTTGCAAGGCCCAGGGAGCACCAGGGAAGTCCTGCGGTGACAGATGAAGGTACACAAGGGCAGAAGAAGCTTTATGGGCAATTAATGATAGGAAAGGAACAGGATAGCAGAGTGCAGGCAGACACCAAGCTCCTGCTCCAGCCATCCAGAGGATTTGCTGCTCCAAAGCAGCCAAAGACAAGTTTATCAATGGCAAAGCTCCCTGCTACAGCCTCCATTGTACAGAACTCAATGGAAGTGTGGCTGCTTCTGCCTTTCCTATGTTGCTGATGCTGTTCAGAGCAGAGGCAGAAGGGAAAGGACATGGGGAGTAACTGCAGCTCCCCTGCCTTAATGCATTAGGGAGCAGAGGAATCTATTGGCCAGGACAATTATCCCTTAGCACCACCATAGATCCAATGTCCAGGACGAGACAGAGAGCACTGTCTTATTAAATATTTGGCCTTGCAAGCAAAAGGAGGGACACCTTGATTTGGTTGCCCATGGAGCTTAGCACCATTTTTAGATTTTCCAGTGCCTAGTAAGGTCTCCAACAAAGTACAGACTGGAGTTGGAGCTTTTTGCTGTCAAACTGTTCAAATCCCCTGTGGATTCTCCACTGATTCATTAGCGCTGAGTTATTGCTGAGCTCCTCTTCCAGCAGGGACTCTAATAAAGTGGCTTTTTGCTAGCCAGCCAGTTATTTTATGAAACTTTTCAGAACTGACAAGCTCAAAGACCTCCTTCAGGTGTGACTGCAATTGTCTGTGTACTCAAAAGAGAAATGCAAGGACTGAAAGTACCATCTCCCCTCTCCAAGCACAGGCTGAATTCCAAGATCAGGTGTGGGATGGCTGTTCTAACCCTCATGTCGATCCAGGAACGGCTCTACTTGCCTGTGTGTCCCTGTGGTTGCTCAGGCTGGGATGATGCAGACCCAGACTCCCCCTTGTACCCAGACAGAGATTTCTGGTTGTCAGAATCTGTTGTTCCCTTTCCCCCACACATGGCATTACATCTCTGGCTTGCCAGGGCTGCCTTCCCCCAGCCCCTGTAAGATTAGCAACGTGCTGAGCCTCTGTCTTGCCACAGAGATTTCAGCACCCTTCCAGCAAATGCATTTGCTGTGCAGACAGCAATTAAGCACAGAGCAGCTGCTGGGTGAAGACCCTTGGCTTCCAGGAGGAACAGTCACCTCTCCAGCATGGAGTCTACAAGCACAGAGTGCTCCAGAAAGTTACTCAGGCCTGCACTGGAGAGATGTGCACCCCAGCCAGGCTGGCTGTCTCAGGGCCGAGCTCAGCAGAAAACAACCCTCTTGGGCCACCGCCTCTCCCTTTCAGCCACTAAAGTTCCTTTCCCTTAATTAGAGATGCTAAAATAAATGGGGGATCATTTTTTCAGGCTACAAGAGTATGAATAAATGATGGCAAAGGAAGGGGTAAACAATGCTTCTGTTAGCCTTTAGTATGGGGTCTGCCCTGGCTTTGGAATACAAGTGGATCACAGGGTCCAGCTGGATGGGAAGCTGGAGTCAGGCATTTTGGCAGGTCTACAAAGCTGTGGTTCCTCAGGTGCAGTGAGTGCCATCACTGTCACATGTGCCATCATCCCAGGCTGCTCTCAGCAGCAGGATTTGGGAACCCAGCATCACAGCCAAACTGTTTCCAGGAGTGGCGTGTGGAGAGACACACAGCAAATCACTCCTCACATGGCAGAAAATTATTATCTTGCTGTCTGCTTTCATGGCAGGAGGGCAGGAGGGAGCATGAATCTCAGCAAAGCTCCTACAAACACAAGGACCAGGGCAAGATCCAGTCTCAGCCCTGGGCACCTGCCTGCAAATCCACGCATGAGCTGGCCTGGTGAGATGTGTCTCTCCCAGGGTGTGGGCTGGGCTTTTTCTGCTCACACTGGGCTCTTTCAAACCCCTGATCTAAGCTGTAAATAACAGAACCAGACTGTGCTGGGCAGACAAAGAGAGGAGGTGATGCCACAGAAAGCCATGCAGGGGTGAGAGCCTTGGTATCCCATGGGGCTGGGGCTCCAGCTCTGCTTGCCCCAAATCACCCTGGACCCACCAGGAGGAAGGGACAGAGCTGGGATGTGTCCCTTGTAGGTCAACAAATGGCCATGGAGTGACTTGAAGGAGGAAGGAGAGAGGTTACAGGAGGAAACAACAGGAGAGGCAAACCTGTTGTATGCAGCTTTGCTCAGAAGCCAGAGACGCACCTCCACCCTCTGACCCTGGGGACTGCTTTGGGATGACTCTGCTCCCCCTCTGCCAGCAGACAGAAGATGGGGCATGCCAAGCAACTGGGCTTTGAACACCAGGGATTGGACTCTGTTCTGCCCAGCCTGGTCCCACGGTTGATGCTGAAGAAGGAGATGGGAATGAACGTGGCCAAAATCTGACTCACTTCTGCAGCCCCTGCATCACTTCCATCAACCCCCCTGCACTGGTGGCCATGCAGGGACCACGAGTCCCTGCTGCTGGCTCATCCCTGCTGCTGTTTCTCTGCTCTGTCCCATCTCCTTGGGCAACACTACACCAAAATGAATCTGGGCCTCTTCACCAGGGTCATCAGCAAGCTGGCCAAAGCCATGGATGACCTCTCCAGGTCTCATTCCCCAGCTCCTAACCCACAATGGAGATAGATGGCTGCCACTCCCGGGCAGCAGCAGCCACCCTGACCCCAGAAAAGCCAGAGGGGCCCGGCTGGGCTGGACTTGGGGGACAAAAATGCAGCCGCCTGCATTTATTTTGCCTAACAACAGTGATCCCTCTGTATATTTTCATTCTGTTTTCCTAGGCTCAGCTGCCTCCTCAATGAAATGTTTCCAAAGCAGCCTGGCTTGGCAGCACGCCAGCCCCGGCTGCCAGATGAATGGGCGGAGGAGGAGGGACCCATTCCTCTTCTTGACACAGCATCGCTGCACAAGAGGCCTCTGTTGACATTAGGACTGGCTGTTCCTCCTTTCCCGAGAGGATCTGCCCGGCCCTCGGCAGGAGCAGCACACAGGGCCAAGGCTTCATGTGACATGAAACTGACATCTGTCCTCCTGCAGGGTGGTGGCACAGCCATGGCTCCATGGGTGTCAGGGTACCATGGTGCACCCTCCTCCAGGGTGGTGGCACAGCCACAGATAACAGGGTACCAAGGACTGCTAGAACCTGAGTCAGCCCTTGTTTCTGGCCCTTGACCCCCCAGCTGAGCCAGCCCCCCAACAGGTGAGGATTCCTAGGAGCTCTCTGACTCTACGTACACCATCACTCTCCAAGACATCGGTGATGTACAGAGCCTGTTTCCTCACCCAAAACCCAGAGCAAAGCTCTCCCTCAGCATCACAGGAGAACAGACACTGACACAGGATTTGCAGAGCTCCAGGTTTCTGGCATCTTTCAGGGGTGAATCCTGTCACAAGGGCCCCAAGTGTGGCACCCCAAACCCTTCAGGTCTTTGGACAGTAATATATGGAATAGGATCAGTTTCACCC
>NW_005054347.1:3215994-3216371 GCF_000277835.1 Geospiza fortis
CGTGTAGGACTTCATCCAAACAATGTGACAGCTCTTTCCCACACCTCAATGTCTCTACCCAGAGCAAAATTCCCACCCAAGCTTTCAGGGCCAGAAATTTGTCTGCTGGGAGGTAACCAAATGGTAGCTGTTGCAATGGACTACACACCCAGCACCAGATGGGATCCCCCTCTCTGCCATGGCTAATTGCAGCACTGGTCATCAATGATGGAATGCAAATCCATGTATGCCCCACTCATCACCTGTCACCTCCTTGGCAGGGACACCTTTAGGAGCTGCACAAGGAAAGGATGTGGAATTTAATACAAGTGCTGATAATGCATCAGAAGGCAAAAGAAAGAGATGAAAGTAATCAGCATCCTTCCACTGTGCACCTC
>NW_005054347.1:3216407-3219685 GCF_000277835.1 Geospiza fortis
CCAGCTAAGGAAAGCCAAGGACCAGGGGCTGGATAAGAGCAGCATCCAGCAGCAGGCCACAGGAACACAGTCTGCTCCTAGCAGCTGTGGCAGGGAGACCGCCCTGCCTGGATCTGGTGGAAAAGAGGCCAACCATGCATCGATAAGATGAATTAGTTGTCTCAGCAGCACCAGCAAAATGAGCGAGAGGAGCCGAGCCCGTGAGGCCCGGCCTGCTTTGTTTCAATTACAGCAGCTGCCAGAAGAAAAAGATAACCTCAATATTGATGGCAGGAGCAGCAGACAGAGGTGCCCTTGCAGGCTACTGGGAGCAGGTAGAGGAGGAAGGGGGAGGAGAGATGGAGGAGGGGGAACAGGGTCTCAGCCAGCACACCGTGGGAGAGCCTGGCTGGTAAGAAAGACACATCTGATCCCATTGCTGTCACCCCTCTGAGGAACAGCTCCTTTTCACCCCAGTTCTTGTCCCAGTCACTGTGCAGAGCATCCTCCAGCAGAGACAGGGTGCAGAAACCCAGCATTGAGACACAGCACCACGAAAACACTGAGCGGAAAATCATCTCTCTGTTCCCCACTCAGGCTGCAGGGTCTGGAGACGTGTTGAGCAGGGCTGTGTGGGATGAAGATGGAGCTGGAGTAAAGGGCAGAGACAGGCCTGGGGCACCACAAGCTGCAGGCAGGCAATCCTGCCTGCCAGGGGCACAGCACCCACCTGCCTGAGGGCTGGGGAGCCCCACGATGTGCCTGCAGTGGGGACTGCTCTGGGCACTGCGGACAAGGTACCCATGGTGACTTTGGACTGCATGTGGGAGCCAGTAGCAGCTTGGGGCAGGCACCCCAACATCACACCTACAAGCCAGGCATGGAGGTGCCGAGCCAAACATCCTCCAAGCAGCACAGTGTTAATGTCCTGGACTCCCATCCTGGGAGGCAGCCAGAAGATAGGAAGAGATGGGGTCTTCTCTTGAAGAAGACTTCTCTTCAGTCTTCAACTCCTTTACCTCCAGCTCCTGCTCAGGGGATGTAAACCATCCCTGGCTGCTGCATCTTGGGCTCTACATCCAGCCCTGCGTCCCTCCCTGTGCCCAGGGCACAGACCAGCGCTGAGCAAGACCCTCCCCCGGGGCCACCAGAGGCCAAACTGAGCAGTGGTCATTTCACAGAGGTTTTATTCGCACTCCGGGTATCCACGCTGCCCTCCCACCTCGCTTAGCCCCAGGAAAGACCTCAGGATCCCCACCCTGTCCTCCCCGAGCTGCGCCCATCGGATCCAGCCCCTGGGTCTCCAAGAGGGGACAAGGCCACCATCTTGCGGCCACCCAGCACCACTGCACATATCCGTGCGCACGGTCTGGGGGCGCCCAGGACGGCACAGCCACGGGGGGACAGGCTTCGGACCGTGCGGAGCCGCGACATCCCACCGCTCCTCGTGCCCTCAGGCCCCTGGGACCATGTCCTGCGGTTGTCCCTCCCTTCGCTCCCTGGCCAGGAAGCCCAGGGATTCCAGCACACCCAGGAGTGTCTGGATGGACACAGGATGCCAGCAGTGCTGCTCCCATCCCAGCTCTGGCCCCTCCACCCCGCCCTGCTGCTCTGTGCAGTGTCAGCCAGCAGTGACCAGGGACCTCCTGGTTTGCACGGCGGGCTTCATTGAGCACAGAAAGCCAGGCAGTGGCAGATGAAGGCTCAGAACTGAGCCATGGGGCTGAAAATGCAGCACTGAGCTGGGTCCAAGGGGAATTTCCATCCCTATCACAGTGTAGGAGGGGAACCCACATGGGGTTTGCTGGAGGGAGTTGTTAAACCAGCGCTGCTGGTGACCAGCAGCCCAAAGCAAGTCCTTCCATGCCTCTGTGAAGTGAGGTGGGGTCGTCTGCACACTACTGGGTTCTGCAAGGCTGCCCAGCCTGGTTTAATGCTCATCCCCCTCCTTCTGCTTCTTCCCCTTGTGATGGAGCTGGCCATGGTCTCCGTGGTGGTGGTGAGCATGGGTAGCAGGTTTGTGGTCCTCAGTTGGGTTTGTGTCTCTCTCGCTGTTGACCTCGTGATGGTGGTGAGGATGGAGGGGCTTGTGCTGGTGGATGGGAGCCTCTGACTCCATCCCCTCATGTTCAGGAAGGGAGCTTGGGGTGGCAGGGCCCTCCATGGGGCTGTTAGCCTGAGGAAAGTAACACAAGGGCTGGTGTGGTATGGGAACACCCACAGAACCCTGCAGAAAGCCTGGGAGCACAGCTGTGACCTGGGAAGAAGGCAGGTCAGCATTCATCATGCAGAAAACTGTGGGTCAGAGCAAATGCTCTCCAGCCCTGACCCAGGGCACAGGGAGGACAGGAGAGGCTGGAGCACACAGGGCAAAAGCCTCTACACTTGTGTCCCTTGGCTCAAGCTGTCTGTGGTCCAGAAACAGGAATTTGCATTCAGTATTTCTGGATGTACTTTTATCCTAGGAAGTGACTAATCGCCTGCCAAGCTCAGAGCTACAGCCTTTTCTTTGCTCTGAGTTTGCCACCTCTGCATCCACTGCCTGCCCTTTCTTATATGGGAACAGTCCTAGTTAGCATTCCCAGACATGGGATATGACCCCTTTAGTCAATTCCTTTTCAACCGGAAAGCTCTGACCTATTTAAGTGCCCTTATTCCAGACCTTCCATCACCTTCCCTCTCAAACACATCTGAGGGCAGCTGCCAAGCCAGAGCCCATCCCCAACACGGAGATAAGATTGTTCTTGCTGATGTGCAGCGCCAAGGACAGCAGGGATCCCGGCTCCAGCCAGCATTCCAGCTCTTACCTCCTGGGTGGTGTTGGGGTAGAGGGAGCAGTTGCCACAGAAGTCCTTGATGTGGCTGGAGCGGATGGCTGCTTCCACATAGGGGAAGTGGAGGAAGCTGAAGGGCAGCTGGATGTGGAAAGCCAGGCGGCCACACCTGAGGGGAGAAGTCACAGCCTGGCTCAAGACGGGGCTCTGGAATCCCCCCAGCCCGGCCACGAGAGGAGATTTTGGAAGCCCATGAAACGCTCTGTAGCACCCAGCAAAGCCTCAGGCGCATCGAGGGACACTCACCGGTCATAAACAAGGAAGTCGTCCTTGTCACCCCCCAGGACCTGCCAGACGTCGGGGTCCTCCTGCTCGGGCTGGAGCACGGGGACGCCGGGCGGGGCATGGCGCTGCAGCTCGGGCAGCATGGCGCGGGACAGCGGCGCCTTCTCGTTGACGATCATGTAGCGGACATGGGCCGTGCCCTGCCGGGCCAGCCGCTCCCGCAGGCCCCCCAGGCTGCGG
>NW_005054347.1:3221260-3221582 GCF_000277835.1 Geospiza fortis
CCCGCCCCCCCCCCCCGGGGGGCGGGAGCCATTGATGGTCCATGCCGGAGCCTCCTGGCAGATCCGGCTGCTGTTGGCTGTCTCCTCGGAGGCCGAGGCCAGCCCCAGCCCCAGCCAGGTGGCCAGGGCCAGCAACAGCAGCCCCATCCTGGACCCCGGCCCTGGCAGGGGCGCACGGCGTGTTACCCTCCTCCCAGATCCACTGCAACCCCAAAATACCTCCCTGCACCCAGCTCCAGGGCAAACAAGGGCTGTGGGCAGTGTTGGCCTGATCCTGGCACTGGGAGCCAGGACCCCCATCCCAGGGGGCCAGGAAAGGGGG
>NW_005054347.1:3221597-3223476 GCF_000277835.1 Geospiza fortis
GGGATTGGGCTCCTTGCTACCATCTTTTGTGGGCACCCAGTGCCACAGCACCTTGTTCTCCGCTGTTCTCCCCTCCACTCCCCATCTCCGTCTCAAGAGATGAAGGTGCTCCTCCTCCCACAGGCCTTCTCCATTTCTTTGATCGCACAAAACAAACCCAGCCCCAGAGAAAGGTCTGACTTTGCCCTAGAAGGGAGCAGGGATACAGCCCTCATCATCTCAGCTGCCAGTGAGCAGTCACTGGGACAGAGATGGTTTCACCTTCAGGTCACCTTGAGATTCCTTGATGCCCCACAAAGTGCTTTGGGGGCACACAGAGCCTTTAAAGCCCTTGATTCTCCCAAAATCTGCCTGACGCCCCATCCTCCAACAGCCCCCTAACTCTGCCCACCCCAGGATATTCCCTATCCCTCTAATATCCAGCACACTTAATGTGCAAGGAGGAGGATATGGGTAAGGAGGGGATGGTCTGGGGAGGGAGCAGGGAGATGCAGGATCTGGTCAGGGTGGATGTGCCCCCACTCCCCAGCCCTCTCCCCGCGAGAACGAGCCCTCAATACCGCGCTTCTCCTCACTGCCGTCCTCCCTCGCTCCCGGCCCCAGCAGCTTTCAGCAACTTCCAGCTGGCCCTGCTCCCCCTTTTATCTCCTGACCACTCTCCCCGCCCAGGAGGGAGGAGAAGAGCCTGGCTGGAGCGGGGACTGCGCCCCGGCCACCACCGCCTGCCTCGAGGGGACAGCGACAAGGCAGGCACTGTCCCCGTGGGTGCCATGTGGCCTCGGGGTGCTGCTGCCACAGCCCAGCCCAAGCCGTGTCGGAGCAAAGCGGTGCCTGGTGCCGGGCTGACGCCAGAGGTGACAGGCGGTGCTGCAGGGAAGAGAGGGACACAGCCGCTCCAAACCTCGCAGGCACAGGAGGGCTGCGGGCCTTGCCAAGGCCGCTGCTCACAACAAAGGGTTGCACCACTGTGGGGAGACCTCTAACAGCACCATCCCTGCATGAGGTGCTACAGGAGCCACCAGTGCCGTCTCTGCTTCCCTGCAGCCGAAAAGATGGTGCTTCTCATAGACAGTGGGGTGCTGGAGCTCCCTGCCCGGTGGGGTGTCACCTCAAAAGCCGGGCTGTTCTGTTGTGCCCCTGGCCGTTCTCAGGCCAAGCTTGGCCCCACAGCAACTCCCCAGTGTACAGTTCCATGCCTCCTGTCCGGCCCCACACTGATGGGGCTGTGGTAGTGTCGGTGTTTCCTTGGGAAATCACAGCGATACTGGATTCCACCCCCCAACCAAACAAGAGGAGCTCACCACTCTGGCAGCACAAGGACATCTCTGCAAATATTTGAGCAGTTTATTGTACCTGGGATCTGTACAAAAACATGATAAGGCAGGGAAGGGCAAGCAGCCACAGTCACAGCAGGGGCAGAACATGATCCCAGACACACACAGAGTGGGGATTCGTCTGAAAACAGCAGGGGGAGAGGATCGCTGCTGAGGGGCTTGAGGGGCCCAGAGGTGTCTGCAAGGATGTGGGGCCGTGGGTTGGACTGGTGAGCAGTCCCTGTGACTGACACCGGACTTTCCGCAGAGCTGTCAACCCCACCCGCACGCTGTTCCCCCCAAGTCCCCACCAGTTACCCCGGACACAGTGAAGTGCCCAGCACTGCGCAGGGACATGTTCCCCCAGTTCATGTCCTGGGACTCGGGCTGGCAGGGAATGACCCCGCACGGACACGAGCTGTGCCCCAGGGAGCCCAGGCCACCGCCTGGCAGGCACGTCCCTCCTCCCCTCGGCTCATCCTGAGCCGCGGTGCCTGCGGTTTTCAGCCTGGGCGGCTTTTGGCCGGCAGACCGCGGCCCTCGCAGCGGGCAGCGCGTTCTCCGTG
>NW_005054347.1:3223627-3225310 GCF_000277835.1 Geospiza fortis
CGGGGCCGGCGGGAGCGGAGCGGGGACCGAGCCGGTGCCGCGGGGCGCAGCGGGAAGCGGGGCCGGAGGGAAGGAGCGCCCATGTGCTCGCCGGGCTCCACGCGGTCCCTCCGCCCTGGGCTGGTGGGAAGGAGCAGGGAGAGCTCGGTGCACACAGCCCCTTCAGGCGGGCAGGGGAAAGGGAATATTTGAGCAGGTGCGTGCCCCCAGCCCAGTGCACACCTGTGAGGACTGGCTAGAGCGGCTGGTGCATGCCATGGGATCAGTGGGTGCTCTGGAGAGGTGATTCCGATTGGGGTTTTGGGCAGATCTGTTTTCCCCCTTGAGCATCACAGATACTTGGATGGGTGGAGAGGAAGGTCACTTTCCCGAAGTGTCCCTCCTCTGTGCCTCTAGGGCAATGTCATCGTTCCCAGGCTGTAGCAGAGAGCATGGTGGCTCCACATGTAGCAGAGACCATGGCTGTCCTTGTTGGGGAGGGGAAGGGCACATCAGCCTGTCATGACCCCACTGCTCCCCTCCACTGGTGGGACACACCTGACAGGCGCTGGGGCAGCACAGGAGCGTTTTAGCTGTAACCAGTGTGTTGCTTCGTGTTTACCAGTCCGTGTTCCTGGTACAGGACATTCCCACCATAACCCTTGTCCCCATAATCTTGCTTACACGTGCAGCACACCTCTTCCACTGGGAATCCCCACTGACCTCCCTGCAGCACTCCCAAAGGACACGTGGCTCCAGAGGGGACCCGCAGGGCTGCATCCAGGGCTTGGGGCTTTCCTGCTCCGGGACCTCAAGCATGGGGCCAGGCAGCAGAGTGGGAGGCTGGCAGGAGGGCTTGGTATCCTTGGGCAGCTCTTTGTAGCTGGTCCCAAAGGAGGGTGCCCTTTCACAGTGCAAACTGGCTCCTGAGACCCACTTATTTAAAATCACACATGTAAAAGGTGCGAGGTTACACCCATATGCCTGTGTGATTGCAAACACAGGTGGGCTCTGTGCAAGGTGAGGGAAAGGCTTTTCCCCAGGCCCAGCAGCCCCTCTGACCCCCTGCCTCCTCCCCACAGCCTGCCCAGCCATGGCAGCCTCACTGAGCCGCCCCTGCTTCATCTCCCTGCACCTGCCCTACAGGCAGGGCTGGGGCCAGCACCTGGCCAACACCTTTCGCTTCCAGCCAGTGGCCGTGCGGGAGACGCCGCGTGTCCGGCAGCTGGCCCTGCGCCGGGAATCTGCCATCTTCCTCGTCAACGAGCGCCTGGCACCTGCGCGGGAAGTCACCTCATCCCACGACTTTCTCTATGACGTAGATCCCCAGCCCACCCTGGGCACGGCCTCCAACGTCTGCTTCGAGGTGGATGATGTGCCGGGGCTCTGCAAGCGGCTGCAGAGCCAGGGATGCTCCTTGCTGGTGCCCCCCACTGAGCTGAGTGATGAGGGTGGTTCTGTCACCTACGGTGTGGTGAGCTCTGTGGTGGGCAACATCAGCCACACCCTTTTGGACCGATCCTCTTACCGGGGGCTCTTCCTGCCTGGCTTCCAGCCCATCCAAGGAGCCCCCTCAGCCACAGGGGATGGGATCAGGATCACTCACTTTGACCACATCACGTATGTGTGCCGCCGGGGCGGGGCCCGGGCGGCTCTGGACTGGTACCAGCGCTGCTTCGGCTTTCAACGCCTCCTGGCGACAGC
>NW_005054347.1:3225332-3231598 GCF_000277835.1 Geospiza fortis
CAGGGAGTGGGCATGCTGCTCCTCGCACTGCAGAGTGCGCAGGGCACCCCAGCACACGGCTGCAAGCTGGTCTTTGCCGAGTCCCTCTCCCAGAATTGCACCAACCAGGTTGACACGTTCCTGGAGCAGCATGGTGGGGCTGGGATCCAGCACGTCGGCCTCTGCACCACTGACATTGTCAGCACGACCAGGGCTCTGCAGGAGCGGGGGGCACGGTTCTTCACACCCCCCGCCACGTATTACAGCCAGGAGGGCAAAGCAGAGGAGATCCGAGGAGCTGGGCAGGACCCCCACATGCTGGCAGAGCTTGGCATCCTCCTGGACACCACAGTGCCTGGGGACAAGGGCCGGCCGGGCACTGATGCCACAGAGAGCCCCTCTCGGGAATATTTGATGCAGATCTTCACCCATCCCATCTTCTCGGAGGAGACCTTCTTCCTGGAGCTCATTGACCGTCGGGGAGCGCCTGGCTTTGGGGAGGGCAATATCCAGGCACTGTGGAAAGCTGTGCAGCTCTACATGGACCAGCAGCACTAGTGCAACGCTGCAGTCCTCCTTCCTCAGCTCCCCAGCTTCTCCAGTCCAGCCCTGGGGCAAGGACCATAGAGATCCCATCCCTGGCATGGCGCAGGTGGGCAGGGACCAAGGGATGGCTCCAGATCAATCCAGAGCCAACCCAGTGTGGGAGCAAGATGCTCAGGGCTGAGTCCAGTGGGGGTGTGACCATGCCCCAGGATGGGTGGGATTTCTCCCCTGCCCACAGTTCCCAGTGATTTGTCAACCACATGTAAAGAACTTCCTGCCTTAGTTTCAGCTTAATTTATTGAGCCTGGAGCATGGCCAAGAGCATGCTGGCACAGAAACACTACCAAACACAGAGAGATGAGGGGCTGCGTGAGGGGAGTGGATAATCCAGAAACCCTGGATTACGGCCACTTACTGGCAGTTACCACCCACAGCATGACCAGCCCTGTGGGGCGAGTGGTGGCCTCTTCCTCCTCTCGATTAAAGAATTCACTTACAGGCACTGCTTTGGGTTTTTAATCCTCCTTTTTAAGACATGCTGCCAGGTGAGGATGAAATGGCCATTTCCATCATTCACAATTGAGATCACTGCCCCTAGCACCCTGCCAGGACTGTCCCCTGTCCTGCCAGCCCCCAGCCTTGTGCATTTGCAAGGGTGCACCATACTCAACATGAACAACGCTGAGCAGCCCAATGAAAAACTATAAAAGGAGGATGAAACACTACAAAAAGCCCTGGGGGCAGCTGTTCAGCCCACAGGCAGGAGCTGCACAGCCCTTAGGGGGTGATATCTGCCCTTGCAGGAGGGGGGTTCTGGGTGCTTTATTTGGGGTCAGCAGCAGTTAATGCTCAGCCAAGGGGCTCTTGGGTGCATTAATGAAGAAACCCCTGCTCTCCCCAGCCCAGATCTAAGGATCCTGTTGGCTATCTTCACATTCCATCACAGGCTGCCCAACATCCCCAGCTTAGCACAGTGCAACAGAGACAGTCACTTAAAAAACCCACACACTTGAGATTTATTTTCAGGTCCAGTAAAAACAAGGGAGGGTACAGCAGCATCCCCAGTCACTGGCTGGGGCATGAGATGCAGGCAGGGGACAGGGCTGTGGGAGCCATGTGGCCACAGCCGTCCCACTGCTGGAGAGAAAGCCCTGCTGCCCCGAGTCCACAGTGCCAAAGTGGTGGCAGTACAGGGCCGAGTCGCCCCAGGAGCGCTCCAGCCAAGGAGGGAGGGCAGGTCTGGCTCCAGGATTAAACCAGGACCAGTGGCCACATCCAGGCACAATGCCCACGGGGGAGGCAGGGGAAAGGAAGAGTGAGAGACCATTGTAGAGCCATCTCCTGGGATTGCTATGGCAGGGACAGCACTGCCACGCCCCGGCCAGGACTGACCCAGCGAGGGGCTCTGGGCTCTCGCACGAGGAAGGTTGGTGCCCTCACGGGGCCGTCGGTGCCCGAAGAAAGGCTCGGAGGGAGAGCTGTGTCCCAGGGCAGGGGCTGCCTGCTCCCGGTGCCTTGGCCCCCCGCTTCCGCTTGGAGCCCTGCAGGAGACACAGCAGGGCTCAAGCAGACCCCAAGGACCCCCACGGGCTCCAGGGATCCCCCCTGGGGACACCCAGGGGCAGTGCCAGTCAGGGGATGGCCACAGGCTGGGAATGCTCATTGGCCTGATTCCAAACCCCAGGGCACCTTCAGCACAGCACACCAGAGGCTGTCCCACAGCACTGGGGCCCCAGGCACCCTGGAGCACTGCTCACCTTGACAGGGCTGCTCTCCTTCCTGCGCTGCTTCTCGTGAGCTTTCAGCACCTGAAGGAAGAACAAGAGAGCCCAGAGCTGAACAGCAGCTGGGACAGCCTAGAGAAGTTGAGGGGATGCCAGGGGTTTTCCCCAGTTAACTGAGGGAAGGGAGGAAAGGCCCAAGTGCCCCTCATACCTTCTTCATGGCTGTGGACACAGCCGAGGCATGGAACTCATCCTCTGTCACCCAGCGGGATGGGGACAAGGCAGGGTCCAGGGTCACATCCCCATCTAGGTGCAGGGAGTAGACCACATAAGTCTGGTGGATGTGGGAGAAGATGTGGATGACCTGTGAGGGGATGGAAAGACACATGAGACGGGCAGCTGGCAGGCAATGGGGGATGCAAGGTGCACTGAGCCTGCCAGGGTCCTGAGCAGTGGGGCAGAGCTTGGGAGGGGTGACAGTGGGGAAGGGAGACCTTTCTCCTGTGTGCTACATCCCCATGGCTGAGCACAGGGACTCAGTGTATCCCTCCAGCTCCAGGCTCACCTCTGCAACAAACTGCAGGCCTTTTGCTGCCACGGGCTGCCCCATCCAGGCCTGGAGGTGATCAGCCAGCTCCTCCCTCTCCTTCTCCTCCTGCAGATCTTGAGCCAGTGGGACACTTGGGAACTCCCAGAGTCCAGCCAGGAGACCTGGGAAGGAGGCATGACAGAAATGTGAGACAGCAAGGGACACATCCAGGGACACTGAGCCTCATCACAGCCCCAAAGGGCTCCTTTTCCTACCCAAGCAACCAAAGCCTCTCCCTCTATCCCTCATGCAGGTGGGAAGGGGCTGTGTGGTGCCTTCATCCTTCTCCCTCCCAGCCCCATTACCCGAGCTGGGTCTCTGCACAATGAGGTATTCTGGGGCCCCGTGGCAGCCCCTCCTCTCCAGCACACACGTGGCTGTCCGCATCGCCCGCGGCGGCTTCTTCGCTGCTTTCCGGGGGAAGTTGGTCACCCCCAGGCTGCTGTCCCACAGCTCTGTGGCTGGGGGGCACAGGGGACAGTCCCCAACACCTGCAAACACCAGTGTGACAGTTGCTGCAGGGCTCAGACCTGGAGCTACAACAGTGATCTCCCCACTTGCTTACCACAGTCCTCAACATCAGGCACTGGGGGGGCTTTTCCAAACAGCTTCTGAGAGGCGAAGGCCAGCTCCTTCTCCACCTGCAAGGGCAAACAGAAGTGAGGATGGGCTCATCCACCAGCCCACCTTGTCCCAGGCACGGCAAACCCTCGGGGCCACACTTACTCTGCGCCACGCTTGGCAGTGCTGCTTCACCGGGCACTCCCCACACAGTGGGGACTTGGGCACACACACAGTTGCCCCCAGCTCCATCAAGGCTTGGTTAAAATCCCCTGGGCGACTCCTGTCCACCAGGACATTGGCCATGTCCCTGGAGAAACGGCAGTGAGAGGCATGGGGATCTCTGAGAAGAGCATTCCAGGACTTTAGCCTGCCTCCTGCCTGTCAGGGGGAAGCTCCTAGGTAGGCACAGCAGCACAGCTCCTTCACCACTGCTCCCAGCAGCACCAACTTACTCCACACCTGCCTCCCTCCACAGGCTCAGCTCCCCAGGGCTCCTGGGTGATCCTGCCTTTAGCTCCAGAGACAGAGCATTCCCTTACCAGAGCCGGTCGATGACGGCCGGGCTGCTGGAGTCGGCACCGATGCATCGCAGGCGGCACAGGACCCGGATCACGTTCCCATCCACAACTCCTGTAGGCTGGCACCAGGAGCTGCCATTACCATGCTAGGATGTGCTCCGGACAAAGAAGGGAGCAGGGATGCTCCCAGGATGGAGAGGGACACACACAAGGCCAACCCACAGGTCAAGCTGGGTGGGGGCTGTGATGCATCCCAAAGAGGGGGGAGAGCCAAGCACAACCCTGGGGAGCCCTTGGCTTGTGAGACCCAGCAGCAGGAGCGGCCAGGAGCGGGGCTGGGCAGCGAGGGGGACGTGCCCACTGTCAGCAGCTCTCACCTGTCCGTACGAGATGGACGCGATGGCTCCCGCCGTGTACCGGCCCACGCCCGGCCGCAGCTTCTGCCGGGCGAGTGCAAGGAACCCATTTTGCCCGTGGGAAGATGGGATCCCAGCCTCTGCAGCCTTGTGCCAGCAGCACCTCCCCCAACGAGGCAGGGCAGACATGAGCCAGCACCAGCCCAGCAGCCACAGAGGGCTTTAGAAATGCCCCTTCCCCCCCACTTCAGCACCTTTCTTGCTGCTTCCTGCAGACGCTTCCCTCTGGAGTAGTAGCCAAGCCCAGCCCACAGCTCGTTCACCTCCTGCTCCAAGAGACACAGCAGGGTGTTAATGGAGAGTCACAGGCCAGGGAGAGCACCCAGTCCCAGCGATGCTCACCTCCAGGGACGCCTGTGCCAGAGCCTGCAGCGTTGGCCACTTCTGCGGGACAGAGGGAAAGGGACAAGTCAGGGACAAGCAGAGTTCTGCCACTGGGGATCTGCCGCAGGCAGGCTGCCCCCTCCAAAAGGGACAGCCTGTGGGCACAGGAGTGTGTAAGGAGCAGTCACCTGCATCCAGCGGGTGTAGTAGTCGATCACCGTAGCCACCTGTGTCTGCTGGAGCATGATCTCGGACACCCACACTGCAGGGAGCAGGGCAGGGCTCTCAGGAGAGGCACCAATGCCACCCACACCTCGTGCTGTGGCCACATTAGCACTGGCCACAAACCCTGCACAGCATCTGGCTCATGGGACACCCTCCCACCCCTCACCTTCCCCACAGGGGCTCCCCCAGGCCCAAGGTGGGTTCTCCAACCCCCCAGTGCCTTGCAAGGGGAATCAATGGCTCTTGTGGCCACTTCAGGCAGCTTGTTCCAAGGATGGCACACAAAGCCACACCTCACAGAGCCAGTCCCTGCTCCTCACCTGCATATCCCCGTCGGTCGGCATCCGGCTCCGCCGCTGCCTGCAAGGGGAGAAAGATGAAGCATGAGGAACAAGGTGACACAGGACCCCACTGCAGAGGGGATCTGCATGTAAAATAAAACAATCCATGGTGTGTTTGAAACACTGCAATGGAATCTGAAAGTAAAAAAACATTTCCCCCAAGCACTCAGAAGTTCTGAGTTTGGGTTAATCCTGTGACAGCCAAAGCACCTTCTTGCTAATGAAATTCCACATGGAGAGTTACTTATGAGGTTCAGAATCCCACAGAGAGCTATCCCATACCTGAGCCTGCCTGCAAAGGAAGCAATTGGAGGCAGACGTAAATCCCAAAGAGGGGCTGTGCAGTTCCCACCCTTCAGACGTTGCTGTAAAGCTGATCCCCACCCTCAGCACCACAGTGACTCTGGAGCCACTGCTGCCAGCCTGAGCACAGAACAGGCAGGAGCTCTAAAAACACGTCCAGCAGGCTTAAAACAAACGCATGGGAAACCTTCTCCATGCAGCACTCGCTGCTTCAGGGCACCATAGAGGCAGGAACAAAACAGGATTAAAACACAGCCAGACTAACCTCGCCAGAGATAAGTACTCCTCTTGAAAGTTACATTTGAGAAGCGTGCCCTGCTTTTACTCTTCATACCTAGGAACTGGTTCCAGACCACCCACCACAACACAGCCACGACCAGCAGGGAGCACTTCCATGCGGGTGGGGATGCACGACATAAGGAAAAACACCACGGTCACAACAGCCCGGCTCCCTTAAGGCAGAGTAAGTAGTTCCCTACCCCTGCTTCCCGATGTCTCCCCTTACCAGCGCCCTCCAGGGAAGGTCCCGCTTGCATCGGTCGTACCAGGCGAGCAGATTGCGGCGCAGGGCCTCGACCTCAGCCGGGTCGCTGAAGAGATGCCGGGCGGGCGGCGGAGCGGGCGCTGCAGCCGGGGCCCCTGCCAGGAGAGCGGCGCGAGGTCAGCGCACGGCGGGAGACGGCGAAGGGCTGCGGGGCTCAACCGCAGCAGAGGCGGGGGGCGGGCCGCGCCGCCGG
>NW_005054347.1:3232582-3237094 GCF_000277835.1 Geospiza fortis
GCGCCGCCAGGACACGCTCTGTCCTGTCTCTCGGCGTCGCCTGTTTCAAGCAGCTCCCGGAGAAGGTGCGTGCGCGAACCGTGGGGCGGCCGTTTTGTCTTGGTCGCTCCCGGCAGACGGGGACGCGCTGGGAGGTGGAATTCCCCCGTGGAATTGTCCCGGCTGTTTCGGCAGCTCCCCCTGACGGGTGTCCCTGGGCTCTTTGCCCCTCTCCTTGCGCAGTCCGAGAACACGTACCTGTGCCAGATCTACAACCTCACGCTGCTCTGCACCGAGGATTACGTGGTCGAGCCCCAGTCAGTGCAGTTCCTGGTGCAGCACGGCTTCGACTTCAACAAGCAGTACTCCCAGGGGATCCCTTACCACAAGGGCAACGACAAGGTACAAACCCACTCCCTCTCAGACACCTCAGCCCGCTCTGCTCCAGGTTTCTGGGAGTGTGCTGGCTTCTCCTGCTCCTGCATGAAGGTGGGCACACTCTGGGCTCCTGCCTGCAGCGTTATCCCTTTCACCTCCCAGCTGCTTTAACCCCACTGCTTGCAGTTGCTTTTCCAAAGGTTTGTGCCTCTGTTTGGAGTAAGTCACAGCTGTGGGCAGCATCCTGCTCTGCCACAGGCTCTGAGGGCTCTCCAGGGTGACAGCCAGTCAGGGTGCCCAGGCTCACTGCCTGATCCTCCCTCATGCAGGGCAACGAGAGCCAGAGCCTGAGCGTTCGGACGCTGTTCCTGGAGCTCATCCGGGCCAAGAAGCCGCTCATCCTCCATAATGGCCTGATTGACCTGGTGTTCCTGTACCAGTGCTTCTACGCCCACCTCCCGGAGAGCCTGGGCACCTTCACCGCCGACCTCTCCGAGATGTTCCCGGCGGGAATATACGACACCAAGTATGCCTCGGAGTTTGAGACTCGCTTTGTAGCCTCCTACTTGGAGTACGCCTACAAGAAGTGGTGAGCAGCACACTGGTACTCAGAGCTTACAGAGTCAGTGTGTGTTTGTTTTTCCAGGCAAGGGGGCTGTGTCCTTTCACTGTCCCACTGACTGAAGGTGCTTTTCAGGTGACTCTGCCCTGTGCTTTTTCTGTTCTAGAATGGGTTTGTTTTTAATAGGCCTTACCTGTTTGGTGGGCAGCAGCTGAAAGAGAACTTCAGAACTGGTGCCAGTAGAAGACTGACAACAGTGGCCTGATCTGAGATCTCATTGGGTCACTGCCTGGCTCTGGGCCAACAGTGCCACAGGGTCATAGTAGGACGTCCCACAGAAAAGAAACCAGGGCTGTCCTGCAGGTCTCCTAATTATAATTCTGTTTTGTGAGGGACACTGCAGTTAAAGGATGGATGCTTCCTGCACTCCTTGACACTGACCAGCTCTGTCACACATCCTGTACACAAGATGCCCATGGCCCACTCTGACTCCCATCACTTCCTTCCAAGCAAGGGTTGTGCTCTTGTTCAGGACACAGGTCTGTGCTTTGCAGTCTGGCCCCACACAATCTAAACAAGCCCCTGGCAGTGATAAAGCGCCTGGGATCTCCATAAAGTTCAAGTCATGCTCTGTTTTGAGGAGAAATGGTATTTTTTGTGACTGTTTTATCTCAGGAAATGCCACTTTGACAGGTCTGAAAACATTCAGGATGGCCATTCCCAAAACATGAGAGTACTTTGTTTTGACAAGATAAAAATAACTTTCTGAGCTGACGTCTTAAATGTTTTAACCCCAGTTCTTGTTAGGTAGAGCCTTCCAAAGGTTTTGACCTTTTAACCAGCTCTTGGAACTAAACAGAGGTCAGATTTTTTTTCATGAAATGAAAACCCTTTCCTTGTTGCCTGCATTGCCCAGGTTCAACCTGCCTGGGTGGACAGTCTGCACAGTACCTCATTTTGGGGCATCTTTTCCTTGTCCATTACCATTATGAACACAAACACATATCTTAGTGCCCTTTATAGTTAAAAAAACAAACTGCATCCCCTTCTCCTGTAACTTCAACAGAGATGCTGCTTTCCCTTCCTCTATGTCAGCATAAGAAAAAACCCCTTTGAATCAGCATAGAAACAACTACTTACTAAAGCTGCTCTCCTGGGATCAAATTCCTTTCCAGCATCTGGGGCTGGAGCTCAGGAGCAGGAAAGTCATGGAGTTGAGAGTTGGTGGATGGCAGTGTTTGTTCCATGCCCTGGTCCCATCCCACAGTAACTGTACTCCTCTTGTTGCAGTGTTTGCTCCGTGCCCTGGTCCCATCCCACAGTAACTGCACTCCTCTTGTTGCAGCAAGCGAGAGAACTGCAAGCTGAGGGAGTTGAGCGGGCAGCACCTCACGGTGGAGTTCTGCAATTACCCCGCCAACATGTCCCGCTACATCGACTACCGCTACTGCTCTCTGGAGGAAGACAGCCACAGCAGTGCTGCAGGGGGCAACAAGGTGCCTGTCTGTGAGAAGTTTTCAGTAAGTAACACAAATCCCCACTCCCTTCCTAACTCCATGGACAGGGGCACACGTGGCCCGAGGCAGAAGTTGTAGGAAAGCACCTGACAACTCCCCCTCACCTGCTTCATAGTACAAGGAACATTTTCAAGCTTCAGGTGGTTTCATGGCAGACAGGGCAATAGTGTGCTCTGTTTTGAGGCTGGGAATCCTACAGGCTTCATTAGGAAGATTCCAACAGAGTCTATAGCCCTTAACAGTGAGATTGTACGAGTTACAATATCCCTTGCTGTCTTGGGGAGGCTACAAGTTCTGCCTTAGTTTGGCTTGTCCTACAAGAGGGAAGTGCCACCTCTACCCTTCCCTTTACCTTCATTAGATATAAAAAATTATTACCTGCTGTCAGCTTCTGGTACTGTAGCACAGGGTGGTCCAGAGCTTGTCCTAGTGCAGCTACAGCAGCAAAGAGCCCATCTGGTCAGATCATAACTGGCTTCAGGTGCTTCATGGAGAAAAGGAGCTCTTCCACATGTACATTCTGTCACAGAACATAAGTTAGGGAAATCTCTGGAAGTTTCTCATCCAACCATGACCTCAGTATTGCTCAGAGCCTTGTTTGGTAAATTTTGAAATTGTACAAGGACAGAGATTAAAAAAAAATTCCAGGTCCCTGTTCCAGTGCTTGACCACTACATGAAAAATGTTTTCTAGTCATAATTTCCCCTGTTACTAGGTCTCCTATCCCACTGCTCTCACAAGAGTTTAGCTCCATCTTGCCCATAACCTCTGCTGTAGGTACCTGCAGACACCAACTAGATATCCCCCTCCCCTTAGCCTTGTCTTTTCCAGGTAGAACAAACCCACTTTGCTTGGCCTCTGTTCATATGCTGTGTGCTGCACCAGTACAGTGTGGCAGCACCTTTCCTGTGTGCTGGGGGGTTGTAACTGGACACTGCTCCTGCTCCAGCCTCGCAAGCCCTCAGTGGAAGGGAATAATTAGCTCCACTCCACATTATGGTGATTGCTACTCTAACCAGCAAGATGGAGGCTACAGACCCCTCTCTCTTTCTCCCTAGGCCTATGGGTGGTGTCCAAAAGGGGTGAAGTGTCCAGAGTCTCATAACATTGACCTCATCATTGACGAGGACGACAAGCTTTGGGAGAAGCGCAAGAAACGGAAGCACAGATGGAAGCATCGGAAGAACATGAAAGTGCTTGCAACGGCATTCCAGCAGGAAAGCTCAGGGGACAACACAGAGCAAGCTCAGAACGGGGAGGAGGGACCACCACGGAAGCAGAGCTGCTATGAGCCTGCAGCTGCCACAGAGCTGGCAGAGATCACACCCAACGGGGAGGGCAGGCCACTGGAGGAGATCTCCATGGACATGGAAACAGAGGTCGGCTCAGACACCAGCACACAATGGGAAGAGAATCTGGGGGGCACTGAAAGAACTGACCAGGGAGCAGCTGCCCAGAGCCCTTCTGCCAGGGGAAATGCCTCTGACAGTGACCAAGCAGAGAAGAAGTCCAAGGTTGGGTTGGGCTCAGCCAGTCACCCAGCCACCCGTGAGACTGAAGCAGCAGGTGCTGCAGGAAAGGAGAAGGAAGCCCATGGCCCTCCTTCACAGGGGGGCACACACCGAGCTGGCTTTGATGCGTTCATGACTGGCTATATCATGGCTTACGTCTGGATGCTCAAGCAAGGGAAAAACATAGACCCCAGTGCGGGGCCCTGGTTGCCAGACTGCCATAATAAACTGTACCTCAGTGGGAAATCAGTGCCACTGCAAATAGTGAAGAGCTTGTTTTCTAAATCTTCCAAAGCTCACAGCGAGAAGATAAAGTTGGTCTGGGACAGTGCATAGAGCTACAACACTCCTCACTAAACTGTGCTTTTTTTGTCTCCTCCAAGTTTTGGAGTTCTTTCTTCCATCAAGAACTTGCCAAAAAGGGAACAGGTTTCATATTCTTATTTGTGTTTTAACATCTGACCGATTAAATTGCTCTCAGTTGGAGTGACCCGTGTTCCTTAGTGGCATGCGGGGATGTGAAGGCAGGGATGAGGCTGAAGGGGGGGAAATGATTAAAGCATTC
>NW_005054347.1:3237127-3289252 GCF_000277835.1 Geospiza fortis
GGGAAAGAGAAAATTCCTCACACATGGGAATGTGCTGATTCTAGAGCCGGCTAACTGCATGCAGAACCAAGCCAGAGCGGGGCCTCAGACTTGTTCCAAGGGCAGAGGCAGTGGGGCTTGAAAGCCAGATATGGGATCCTGAGAAACTGCACAGCTTCCTGTGCTACTGAAGCTAATTAGGGCTAGAACAGAGCAGCCACCATGGCAAGCACCCTGCAGGCTACTATCAAAAGCCATCTTATCTGGTAGCTGACAAGATACAGCCAGAGCAGAAAAAAAAAATCCTTGAGTCTCATGGATTCAATAGTGGAACTTTTCAATGAGATACAGGAGAGAAATAACATTTACTGAGGATGAGTTTTCCTTGGGTATAACTCAGCACTGAGTAATAGCAAATACAATCTCAATCCAGGTATCAATGGCATTTCTATTTCAAGTAAGCATTCGAGCCAGCTTTTTTAACTTAAAGCAGTTGTCTTCTTAATCACAAGACTCAGGACTTGATTTCATTTTTATTTTGAAAGCAAGTTGGGAAAGTTTACAAAACCTGACCAAGAAAAAAATTATGAAAATATTTAAGTGGATTCATCTTTGGTTACTTCTTATTGCAGTTCCAATAAAACATACACCATTTCTATAGTTCAAAAAAGTCAGAAGGTCAATCAACATAAAAACAAGACGTGCTTTCTTTACATATTCATAAATATCCGCAATATTAGAAAAGTTGTTTCGCAAAGATTTTTTTTCTGGCAGTGTTAACTTACTATTATACACAGGCTACAAACTTCTTCCTAAGCCTTTAATTACAAGTTCAGCTATTTACAGACTGCAAAATATTAAGACGTAAAACTCCTTCATAAATACGAAAATAGATCATCTCGCAAAGATCTTTATACTTAATCAAATATCTGGCTGCCCCTCCTCCCAAAAAAAAAAAGGTTATTTGTTTTGCATAGAAATGTAGTGACATGCAATATAAACAATAGCATTAAGTGCAAACAGGAATTATTCAAGTGTCTTTAGTTGTACTGGCAAAAAATACCAATGTTCTGTTACACATAATACATCAATGCCTCTCCAACAAGTACAAGTCTGCTACAGCCCCTTGGCTGTGCTGCTTTTGAGGGGCAGCAATTCACATGCACTCTCCTGGCTGCATTTTATCAACCTGCAACCACAACAAAAATAGCTTATAACAGACATTTAATTGAACTCAACATAGATTTAAAGTGAATTAAAAACATCTTTGATCTCTTCAGGGAGATGTGTAGCAATGTGTAGAAAGTACTTTAAAAGAGCAAGAACTGCTCCTGTAAAGTCAAAATCACGGAAAAATCCAATCACGATAAAACTTTGTCACGTCACCATAAAACAAGGAGTTTGCTGACCACGTGTTCAAATTTGTGTTTATCAGTAGCTGTCAGAAAATGGCCCTCTGTAGAAAAGCAACCTCAGTAGGCACACAACCTAGGAATTACTAGGTGCAGCCTAGATTCAGCTTTATCCAGCCAAAGGGATGAGATGTTGTGAGTTCCAACTGCATCCTTGGGTTTCAGCAACCACTTTGCAATTTTTTATATGACCTTTGACTCCAGTTTCATACACGTGCCTCTTCCCATGCAGACCAATCCAGGAAAGGCCTGAGCTGCTACTCCTTGGCATTTCTGTTTCTGACATCTCCACCTCAGTACCAAGAGCCAGAAATGTTGATAGCTGTGCCCAATGCATGTCAATTGGTTGTGCTTAGAGCGGACATTTAAGAAAATAAAGTTTTAGCTCTGCTGTTTTGTAAGAGCTGTTCAGGGCAGGGAAACGTCGTAAAGACAGCAGTGTAAGAGATCAGTGAGGTCACTGCAGTGGGTGCCCTGGGGTACCCCAAGCCGACTGCTCAAGCTTTGCAGTCAGTGTCAGGGAGGGCTCCCAGGCTCAGCACTGACAGCCAGGGCTCGCTCACGGGAGCCCCAGGGCAGCCAGAGGTGTGCGTGTGCTCTCCGGTCAGGCTGCTGGGCACCTTCCCTCAGCCTGGTGATCCAAAAGTAAACTACTCATTATTGCTTCTTTGTCTGAAGTCACACACCTAAATGCATCTTGTGACAACAGAAGCTGGTGCTGATGGTTTCCCTCCCAGAAGATACAGCTGTAGCAAAGATAAAAAGATTTAAAAAAAAAAAAAAAAAAAAAAAGCAAGCAGGCACCAGGCAGGCAACTGAGAGTTCTGGTGTTTCTCTGTCCTCAAAGTTACACACCCACACAGAAGACAGAGACTACTCTGCAGATCAGCACCTTCAAGAGGCAGAGAGGTGTGGGCCAAAAGGGGTGATCTTAGTGAGCACAGGCATTTTCTCTTTCAAGCTGCCAACAGCTTCCTAATCTGGCATGGGCTGTATTAAATAACTCAGCAACACTGGGCATCTCCTTTCACTCACAACAGCCACTGCAAAGGGAGAACTGCCCAGGTTAACACACTTCACTAGAGGAAGTCACAGCTGTAACTCATAGAATAGCTACCTACACCTCAGGAAAGATACACATCCCAGCCAAGAAAGAACTAAGGCTTTCTCCATCCTTTCTTTGAGATGGGAGAAGAGTAGAAATAGTCTGGCTTCCATCAGAGACTTGCTTACACTATCCAGACTTACAAGAGAGCAGAAAGAGGGTAACAGGCTACCTGGATGAAAATCTGGACTCTGCTGCATCACCATCTGCTCAGCAAGTTTACCTCACTTAGGAAGGATAATATAGGTTAAAAAAACCCCATAAAATAAAATTTTAAAAATCCCATGTTTTTTAGGATGATGATAGTGGAAAAGGGCAGGATGTTGCACAAATGTCACAGAATGAGCTTTCCCATACACTGCATCCCAGAGCAAGGATTGCTGATGATGGTTCCAGCAAGCAGCATTAAAGCTCATGTTGCTGCTTCTTTCACAGGTACCCGCTGGTCAAGGGAAGTAAAAAAAAACAATAATAAAAAGATCATCCTATTCAGTGACAGGAGAAACCAATAAAGACAGCAGCGTCTTTCTGTAGAGGAAACAAAAAGTCAATTTAGGACAAGCTAATTTTCTTCAGTTTGACAATTCAAAGCCCTCCTGTGAGCTGTCCTCTCCAAGAGCACTTGTGGGGCTACAACGCTGCTGTCAACAGCGGGAGATTCCTGTCCTCTGCCAAGCAGGCTAGTGAGGAGCCATCATTGAAATCAGTGACATGGGATGCTGTACCAGAGAGGGAGGTGAATGTGACCCTTCTAGCTTAGTGATAATAGTCAATTGTGATGTAGCTACTGTATTTAGCTATTCTGCAGAAACAGATCATGATGTCCACTCAGCTCTTCAGAGATAAGGGCCCACCCCCTGCCAAAAGCTCAGTACAGCTGGTACTTTCAGGAGCAGTTTCTTCAGAAGCCCAGAAATGGCAATGCCTGGAATATGCTTCTCTGTGCCCTGGGCAAATCTTCCTCCACATTTGGGCTGAGGTACATAAAGAGCTGTACAAGGAAGTGAGCTTCCCTGCACAAATGTATTAAACATCATTACTAAATCCCAAGGGAAAATGAAACACCAGGGAACAGATTCTTCTTGTTAATCACAAAGTACTCGTCATGTGACTCAGCCTGCAGATTGTGACCAGCATGAGGGGTTTTGTTTTTGCTGCTTTTGAAAGAAGAGCTTGTTTAATGCTACAACAGCATTTAAAGCAGCTCTGGGACTAGAGAGCATTCCTATCTGCTCAACATAGCTCAGAAAGACTTCTGTGCCTGTTTTGGAAACACAGGCTCTGACTCAGGTGCACTGATGCAGAATGTTAATGAAAAATATGCAGTGGCTTAGAGCAGATGTTCAGTTAGAGGAAGAGGGAAAAATCTAAAGGTCATTCTTTCTACTCTACATGGAGCTTAAGACCTTAAAATGCCCCATACTGGAAATCCAGGTCACACTGTTTAATGGTGCCTGCTCTGGCTGCTGCCTCCAGGAAGGGCTGTGGAACCCACATAGCCATTCTGGCTGGAGTAGTTCCCCCTCCTAATTTAAATCAGGAAAGGGAATAAGCACAATTTGAAGTAAGGTTTTATAAAATGATCAGTCTCTTCAGACAATGTCTGCAGCTATCTGTCCTACAGCCAGCTTGTTGAGTCTCTTTCAGATGTGAAGCCCAGCACTGCAGAAAAGCTTAGTTTAAGCAACTGGGAACAACTCAAGGACACATTCAGTTTGAGCCCTCTCTTCATATGTCACAAGCTGACTTTGTGCTGCCACTTGCTGAGATGTTGGAGGAGGTCTGAGACAACAGGGCAGGACTCTCCCCATCCTGCTCCCTGAAGGGCCATGCCTCTCTCTTCAGCTCGGTGGGAGGACTAACACTGAACAGAGGCTTTGTAGGCTCTAACAGCGTAATTTTCAGTAGGTCATCTTCTACCTCCATCTCTTCAGAAGGGAGACAACCTGCAAACACTTGTGGGGAGCCACGTCCCTCAGAGTTCACTGAATTCTCAACTGGGAGCTTTTTGTAAGATAGTGGCCCGGACTGGGCCAGCACTAATGGTTGATCACATGCTGGATCTCCACATGTGTTCTCAACAGGGCAAAACCCATTTTCCTCCTGGGCCACTGGCCCATCTGAACAGTCCATATCCTCTTCTTGTCCTGGTGCAAGAAGAAACTCTGTTCTGTGAGGCTTGGCGTGAAAGGGGGGAATCTCTGACACACCATATTTAGTGCTACTCAAGAGTTTTTGCCGAACCTCTGCACCTAACTGGGCTGGGTCACACCTGCCAACAGTTGAAGACAGTCCCCCACACAGGCCATATTCCTTGTGTGGTAATTCAGGAGAGAGTGGAAGCGATCTGCATCTCCTCCCAGGAAGAAGGGAAAGGTCTTGCCAGTCTGTGCTATACGCCTGCCGGAACTGGGACTGGCTGGCTTTCAGGCCTCCACCTGCCTCTGGAGAATGCAAGTCAAACACGAGGGAAATCACAGACTTGCTTGGCATGTCAAAGAATTTGATCTTTCCCCCCTTGAGGTCCTCCCGGGCACTGAAGGGGTTAACTTTCCGGCCTAAGCCTTTGCTTGGTGTGTAGTAGGGGTCCTGCACGTTGATCTTCCGGGAAGGTTTGCGAGAGAAGATATCCGACTGGCTGCGCGACAACCAGATATTCCGACGCGGACGGGGTGACTTGGGCGGGATCTTATCATCCAAGGAACTCAAACGTTTTACTCCTGGTCCTTTGTCAATTGATCCTGAGTAGAAAAAGAGAAACACTGTTAGCTTAAAGAAGCTCCGTATAGCTGTGCACCTGCTCTCTCACAGAGCCTTCGTGACCACTGTAAAGAAAAAAGCTGTGTTTCTGATATTCCAAATGGTGTTTCATAAGCACATGTCTGCTCCTTCCTTTTAAGTTGCTGCATAAACACAAGCACACCATTCTCTTCTCTTTTCCTCAGTGTATTTAGGGCCCCTGCAAACCTCCTTGCTGCCAGTACAGTGCCATAGCAGAGATGGCACAGGATGGTGTTGGAGAAGAACAATTTGCATGTTTCTAGATTTATCATCCTGGCTTCCAGCAGAGGTTGCCCAGGGTCTGTGGTGCTACTGACCACAAAAGAGAACCAGTACAAAACATAGTTGCCAAAGAAATTGGCACTTGTTCACCCTGATGGGAAATGTCTAAGACAAAAAAAGTCTCTCCTTGTACCATGCAGATTTTAAGTCATTCTATCCCAGCCTTCTTTCAGTACATTATCCAATACAAAACTGGAGATATATGAGAGTCTGACCCTAATGAATAAGAGTTTAAAAGTTGTACATATGCCTGTGTATTTGCACCCACTGCACACACACACATTACTAAATCAAAGGTGTATCACTAGCTTAGGATGAGAAACTGGTAGATGTTAACTCCCCAAGTGTTTGGAACATGCATCTGTCATGGGCTCTCAAGGTGCCTCTGAAGAGCCATGTTAGAAAGCAATAACAAATGGGTATAAAGAAGTGATATCTCCTTTTGACTACCATTTCCAGAATAAGCACATGGATTTTCATTTTTCCCTTTAAATACTGTCACAGTTTAGACTATAGCCATTCCATGTAGGAAAGACTATGCAAGTCAAAGAACAGCATGTAATGCTTCTTTGAGAAGTACTTGTTTTGTACATGTACCCCAAGGGGGAATGCCATTAAAAAAAAAACCAAACACCAAAAGAAAAACCCCAACCCAAACAAAAAACCCTAAACAAACAAACAAACAAACTTCCTTTTAAACTCACACCTCTTTTAGATGCTTTCCAGGTGTGGGAGAACTACCACATGCATTAACTCTATGTGGTTTGACATAGAGAAAAAATATTTCAATCTACAACTATATTACAGATCAATAATTATGTCTATAAATTATGTCTATATGTTGCATATTGGTATATCCACATAATATAAGAAACTATTTTAAAGTACTCTTAAGTTTCTAATGCCAGAAGTGTACTAACATAAAACACCCAAGTCAGAATCCAGCCCAGGCTACAAGTGTTTGCTCCCCACACCAGGTGGCACCAGACAGCTTTAGAGAAAACCTTTCAAGGCAAACATTCCCAAGCAGACCTGGGATTCATCTTTTCTCGTCTTTCAGAGTATTTCTAGGTACTTTATAATACTCTTGCATCTTCTGTGCTCTTCCTCCTGAAGGAATTTAAGAAGCCTCTAAATATTACAAGTACATACACCAAAGAAATTATGTATATGTACAAAGCAGCAATAAATCAAAAATTTATGGGTTTTCATATACTATCAGCAATTTACAAACCCATTCCCAAATGAACTCTAAATTTCCTCTCAAGATCTTGAGGACAGACTTTTATCACTTTAAGAAACAGTTAGCTGTTTTTTTCACCAAAGGACATTCCACAATGCAAAGCATAGAGCATTGCTCCAGAATAATTTTCAGGGTTTGTGTAAAATCATTCATAAACCGTAAATAAAACCATGTATAGCCAAAAATCAGTTTTCAAAATATGAAGCTTTTCTTCCTCTTGCTGTGAGCACCCAGCAATGTTTGTGCAATACAGACATTTACCTTTTGGTTTTCTTTCATTGTTGTCAAGGTTCACGAACTTTCTGTCTCTCTCTGAGTCTTCATTTCTAAGGCGGTTTAACATTTCCTCCAGTGTTTTGACAATATCAGCAAATGAAGGACGCAACTTTGGATCCATCTGTGAATGCACACAAATCAAATAAGTCCATGTAGGTTTGTCCAAGCTATTCTGCTTACACAGTGGACAGAGAGAGGGACAAGCTGAGGAAACTGAGGAAATTCAAAATGGTTTTAAGTGTCATTGCAAAAAAACCTACAGAAAGAAGGGGAAAAGCAGTATTCTATTACGCCTCTCACATTTAATCATCAATTTGTAAATATTCTATGAAAAGGAAAAATTTTAAATTTAAAAGGTGAGAAACTGCCAGATTCATGGCTTGTGAGGGGGGTTGGTTGGTTTGCTGGAAACAGTTTGGATAGTTCAGGATTTCTTTCTGGTTATCAAACAGAGATTATGTACGAATGTTATTTCAAACGGATTGCACAAAACAATATGGCTATGTCAGTCTTTAAAAGATTGTAATTATTCCATCATCTCCTTGTGGCTTTAATTAAAACACCTAAATGGCACTGCTGATCTTAAAGCTGAAAATGTTGTATTTTTCCATCTGTTAATTAGACATACTACTCAGTGTACTGGTCTATCTTGTAAGGAAGCAAGGGTGGTTATATAATTTGACAAAGCTATAAATTAGGAAAAAGAAAAATCCATCTTTCCCAGGTAAAATATTCTCCCTGCTCATCAATATGTATTAGTCTGTATTTCTCAGTACATGTTTATTTATTCACTCTAGCAGATACAGATCTCTAAACAAAGTCCAACACTAAAATTGTACCACAGGGCAAGCAGCTTCCTTTAAGCAGTAACTTTGAAAGCATTTCATAATTTTGAGCATTGACTGTATACATGTCACAGGCTTCACCACTGTTATGTAGCAACATCTAATTCAGCAGCCTAAAGTTAACTTTATTCTAGTAATAAAAACGATTCTGCTTGACCTGATTGCTGTTTCCAGCCTGCTAAAGGCTTTCTCAGAGTGGACAAGCCCAGACAGATCCCACCTCTGCAATGGGAACAGTAGTGCTTTGTACACAACAAACCCCAAAGACCTCCCTGATACTGCCCTGCAGGTTGTTTGAGATGGATTTTTCTGAAGACAACTGGTATGATCAGCAATGCCAGAACACCTTCTAGCACAAGGGGAAAAGTGCTAAAAATTCCTATGAACAGTAACAAAAACCAAACAAAGAAACCACACTTGAAGAACTCAACAGCAGCAAGAAAACTGTTCTAAAGCAGCAGCTGGAATTTACTGGCATTGGAAAATATTTTTCTGCATTCCCTGTCTCACTGAAATAGTAGGGCAGGGGCAACACTGAAGCACACACTGTACTCTGACAAACTTACTAATTTGGGAATCTTATGGAGCTGTTGCAAGCTACAGGAAGTTAGAGGAAGTAAAAAGAGCTCTCTGGCTATTTTAATTCGTGCTAGGTAAGATCCAAGACAAGAGCAGCAATGGCAAAGTTACTCAGAGCAGTGTTTGCCTCTTCCATCCCTGAGCAGTCCAGATTCTGCTCAAATGGAAGAGAAGGTTCCTTCTTGAAGCAGCAGTTGCCAACAGCTTAGCTCATCCTGGTAAGCTTTTTGCATGATCATTTATGATTACATTTATTAAATATTCCCACAAGTAAGCTTATAATTGTTGGGTTCTTACAGGTGCTTATTTACAAACCCCCACACTTTATAACAGTAAGTTAAATTTTAATCCACTCATAAATGTCAGTTTTTACTGGTTTTCTTAGGGTGCCTTAGAACATATTTCCTGGCTGTAGAAAATCCCAGGGCTTTGCACATTAGTTCAGCTGGGCTATACAGTTCACACCTTGTTGACCTATTACATAATAAAAAGGTACATATATGTCCATGTCTCAGAGGAAATTACCACACTGATCACCTCTTACTGAGGGGCACAGCATGCTGAAGGAAAATATAAGAAAGCCTTATCTGTTACTCCATTTCCCTTCTCCTAGGTGAGTGGTATGTGAACTCCAGCATGCCCCACACTGAAATCAGCATATTAATGGCCAGATCACAAGACAGTAATTTCCATTTCAATTCAGCAAAGGGACATTTATTATACAGGAAGCTGCAATTGACAATAATGAGCAGGAGAAAACCCTGAGCACACCAAATTTTACATGAGAATATAAGGTCACTGTCCCTTCCTTCATGAGAAGCTCTACTCTGAATTTCTGAGCTGAAAAATTGCTTGGAATCATGCATCATGTGTTTGGATGCAATACCATTTCTGGAGTCTGCAGGTGGGAGCTGAGCTTTCCAAAGTCAAATCCTACCTCTAACCAAACCCTTTAGTGCTCATGTAATCAAAGAGCTTCAGAAATATGAGTGAGATGTGCCCCTAACCAGGTAAAGCAAACTCTGCTGTACTAAGGAGAAATAAAAGAGGAGTTAAGTAGCTCATCCATAATATGTTCCACAAACATTTTAAAAATTAAATTATGCTATGTGGTGCCAACAGCAGCAGTCACTGCCCCCATTCTCACCTTTATACCACTCTCTCCTTGAGCATGGGCTATTGTACCAATACAAAGTAAAGAGAGGCATCAGGTCAAAAATAACCACCAAAAGCACAAAGAGATGAGACTTCTTAAAAGCACTCACTTGGACACAATGCTGGCATCAGTTCCAGCACAGCCTGGTTGTGAATCCAGGGCCAAGTTTTGTGCAGTAAAATTTTTTAAAGTTGCCTCTACTTAAGTTGAGCAAACTGGACATTTCCAACATCAGCTGAATGTGGTGGAAGCTCAGGTTCTCTTATTTTATATAACTGGTTTACTATACATTGGTACTAGTAACTCTGTTACAGGATAACCAGCAGAAGAGATCCACTGCCCTGAAGTTTTCACAATAAGGAGCCAGGAAGGTATCTACTATCACAATTTTACTTGAATAATTGCCAGAAAATTTTCTCCATACAGCACATGGCCTATAGCCTTACAGATATTAAATCATTTCAGTCACAGTTTGGATTTTATGACACAGGCTAAGCATTTGGATGTCAAACCCCTTTTCCAAAAGGCATCATACAGACGCTTCAAAATAGTTTAATGCCTGGTCTTGATTTGTTTGTCCCCTCTGTTTGTAACAGCAACTCAGTCCTTCCTTCATAGCTTAGTAGGTCTGCACAAAACAGCAGCTGGATTTTGTCAGCCCGAGGGTTAGCCAGTGTCAATGGCATCCAACTGGTTATAGTCAGCCTGAGCAGCATGCAAGAAGCTGTTCAGTGTGCCAGACCTGTTTGTTTGGCATGACAGAACACAGAATTGCAGAAACACGGGACAGACCTTTGAGCAAGAGGAAGGATTATAAAAACTGAAAGGGACTTCCTGGGCTGTCAGAAGGTACACTGCTTCTAGAGGTAGGCTCTTCAAGTCTCTTCTTAAATGCTTTAAGCTTTATCTTCAAAAGCCAGAGGAATTTAGAGAACTCCAGTTTAGGCCTCTCCCCTTCAAATAAGATACTCACATTACAGCAGTTGAAGGCCAGCTGGAGGAAGTCAGGAGGACAGTCTCCCACCATGTGCTGGAAGGAATCATAATCTAATCCAAAGTTCTGTACAAACGACAACAAAGTGTAGAGAAATAAATGAGGTCTTCTATCTAGTTCAAAGCATCTTCTTTTAGGAGGTCCCTATGTGAAATTATCAGGAATAACCATGAACACCCTTCTCAGCAGCCACATAACAGAGGAGTTTGAGAAAACTTCATGCACACTCCAAACTGCAGCATCCCCAGTGGGGATTACTGATACAGGATAGCTGTAAGAGAATGGGCTGACATCAAAACCCATCCTTCTTCCTGGACTCAAATGCAATCCATTGCACTTGAAATGCTGCCCGTGTGGATTTGGAAATACCATATACTATGATGTTTCACTGTAGTGATTTTCATAGTGCAAATTAACAGCCCACTCCAAAACCAGAGGCTTTGCTAGGATGGAAATGTATCAGTTAAAACTGCTAACTTTTCAGTGGATGGTAGACTGGTAATACAAATTATCCAGTTCTTTAAGTGCATGTCTATAAAATCTGAAGGGCAGACTAAAAAAGAATCTTTCATTTATTGCAGTCTGAGACTTAAGAAAGTTTCCATTTTCAGAAATGGAGAGGGATACACAATTTGGAGTAACCCCAGAAGGGTCAAAAGCTTCCCTGTAGATGGGATGAATAAAGAAAAAAAAAATTAGCTTCAGTTAGTCAATTATAGCTCAGATCCACTGTGCTCAGCTGAGTTCACACAAAAATAAGGGTTAACTTATTTTAGCTGCTGTTAACACAGCTCCTGCCCCTTTCACAAGGAGGGGGCTGCTTAATGCATACAGAATGCCAAAATGTCTTGTTGTGAACCTGGCAAGAAGTCTACATGAGCTATCACTCCACAAAAGGAAGAGTTTGCATTGCAATGCTCTCGATGTCCTGCCAGTTAGGGGCAGAAAGGATTCCCATGAGGATTGCAGCTGCACAAAGTCTCTGAGAAAGTGTCTTCAATGGAGCTTCCTACAATAACAGCATAAAGAGCAAAAGCTTTTTACAGGCTATTTTAATGTCACACCTATTCATCCTATCTTTGACAGCAGTGGCAGAAGTTCTAAAGGCTGAGCTGTTATCATGGCAGACTCACCACCTCCCACCAATGTTATAAACACAGCCACTTACCTCTGTGCGAGGGAGATAGTCTGGGTCTGCCTGTATTCTTGCTATAATCTCACACAGAATTATGCCATAGGAGAACACATCTGCCTGAGAGAGAAAAAATTTAATAGACACATGGTTCAGCTATGAATGCTCAGCGTTCTTATCTGCCACTGAGTTTCTCCTTACCCCAAATGGCTATCATGAAACAACTAAACACCACCACAAACACTGAGCAACTGCATTAAAGCTAACATTTGCCATGTGAAGAAACCCATGCTCACAGAAAGCATTCTTGTTGTACAAATAGCAATGATAAACTTAAAATTCTTTCAAGAGGAAAAAAAAAAAACAAACCTAAACCACTCTTAATTCAGCAATGCAAAAATTAAAAAAAATTTAAAAATCCTTCCTTGCACAAAGAATAGTGAAGTTCCATCTGATGTCCTACACATGGGAATAATTAAAAACATAGCCAAAACATGACATGCCCATATATCGCTGTGGTTAGAAAAACAGGTTTAGAATACATGATTCACAGCCTCGTCAGAACATTAATGCCACTTTTAAGAAAAATTACATTTTCCTCTTCTCAGTTCAGTACCTCTGGAGAAACTGTCTTCCCAAAGCTTGAGCTATCTAGCAGCACTGTATATCAGGTTTAATTTCCATGACGTTTAGTAAGCACTTATCTGACTACCTCTGGAGCTGCACAGTTCCTCACATTTCCACCCACCTGAATTTCTCAGGTAATAAAATTCAGGAAAACATGGAAGACAAATCTACAGGGCAGAAGCATGAATCCCTCATCCCTTATCAGGTTTGTTTATATGTCACCTTTCATGCTGATGAGGTATGACATCTGATCCGTCTTTAGTCCTCCCCATGGTAGGGTCAATGAGGAATGTGGCATCATAGATTTGGGTACTTTATTATTATTAATGTCAATTAAACTCTTTAAAAAGCTTTGAAATGGTAATTATTACATTCATTACTTAGGTAGTTACTGCTTTCCTGCAAGTTAAAAGTACCACCAATTAAACAGATTATTAACTACTAGATGTAGAGAGGTACAGGATGTGGCCTTTACCACATAAAAGATGCACTGGCAGAGCTGAAGTAATGGAGACAAAATCCTGTGTAAAGAAGAGACTGATTGAAAACACCACTTCTAAAACCCAGTGTGACCTGATCCTCCTCTGAAAGAAACATTCCCCAATGACACAAACAGGAAAACTTGGAAATACCTTTGGAGAACATTTTGTCTTATCAAGGTATCTCACCTTAAGACATGCTGGTTTATTTTTATATTTATACACACACACACATACATAAATATAGATATATATATACACACACACAGAGAATTGTGCAAGTTTACATACAGACCTTTTACTTCTACCCAGGTTTCACTACTGTACAGTCACAGAAGCAACTTTGCTACATTTCTCAGACTTCGTTAAACTAAATTGTATTAGGTCAACAAAACATTACTATATTTAGGTTTATGGGGTATTTCAGAATGGAAATAGCATAACAGAACAATCATAAAGCCAATTCTAGTTCCATATAAGATTAAACCCCATGAATTACAAATATTAGCTATGTAATTCTCACTCTCCCTTAGTCTGTTTCTGTTACCGAGTACAGAAACATCACAAGTGAAAATAACGATAGTTTTAATATGATGGAAATTCTAAATCTTGCATACTGCTACAGAAGAAAAAACATTTGACAACTAACTGCATTTATATTATGTACTTACCTTTTCATTGTAGGGCTCATCTCTGAGAACTTCTGGTGCCATCCAGAAAGGTGAACCCACAACTGGTAACTTCTCACTATATAAATGTGGGATAGATAGGGATGGGGGGTGGTGGGAGAGAAGGAAGAATCATTAAATGCTCAAGCATTGCTACTAACTTTCGCAATCAATAACTCATATTTTATTTCCAGTTTAAAGCGTCCAGCTACTTTAAAAGAATGTTTTATTTTAAGGTCACAGCTGTTCAATAGTTTTTATTGCCTAACTGTTGGCAGAGTTGGCTCCTTCATCTATACATAAAAAGGTTTGTGGACATCAGTTTTGGGCTAGATGCCAAGCTCTCCATTCATCTAGCAAGACATGCAGGTATCCATCCCTAGATGTATATGCAGCTCTAAATGAAGTCAAACTTATTTATTATTAAAATAATAAAGATTTAAAAACTGTATTTAAAAAAATTAAAAATCAAGATGGACCAGATGAATCCTTTAGTATAGAAAAATTAAGAGTCATCAGAATAGACCCAATTTGAAAAACCTGCAGTATCCATAAAGCTGAATACTGGGGCCTTAAGAAAGGCTCCAGCCTGTCACCCAGCTGGTCTTGAGGGAATATCTATTCAAAAAAGAAAAGGCCTCTGAAGGTCTTAAAGTAGCATGGCTTGTTACCAGCAAACTGGAAAGGACAAAGCTGCTTTTGAAAATGGAGGTAAAACCAGATCAAAACAAAATAGTGGCTAATAGTGCAATTCTATTATGTTATAATATTATCTAATATAAATTATATAATTATATAATTATATAATTATATAATATAAATTATGTTATAATAGTAGCAATTCTATTATGTTGTTGGCTTTAGTCTCAAGCTACCTTAACTGTAATCTCAGTTTTCAGGGCATCTCAAAGCTGAGCATGAAGGACACCTTAAGGCACCTGTAGTGCCTTCCTGATTTTGCGATGGGTTCACCTGAATACAGCTGAAGCTTTCAGCACCTCACAGGGTGCTCCATAGCAGCTACAAGACAGACTTGGCTGTACTTATCAGTAGTTTGTAAATTAAGATGTTCACTTTGTTAAGCTTTTAGACCCAATATTTCACCAATATTAATGCAAGCCTTCAGGTCTCTCAATGTATGGTTTTAGGATATGTGCAGTTTAAAAACTGTGCAGAGCTGAGATCAACTTTTATTGGTTTTTTTGCAGTCAGAAATGCTGGAAGGCTTTTATTTATTTTATGCAGAAGCACACACTGGAGAAAATCTGACAGCACATTTCACAGTCAGAATACTCTGCAATACACAAGTCAATATACAGAGAGAACAATGACATCCTTGTTCCTTGATCTCTCTAATGGAGGGATGACAAAAGGACTATTTTCAATTGTGACAATAGCTTGTGACAGTCTCCTGTGCATTCCTCAAATGGGTTAAGATTATAATTTCATCGTACGGAAAAGAAAATTATAAGCTACTGTTAGGCAGTAATTTAATAATTTTATTTTACTCTGTTATAATCCTGGATCATAAAAACTAACCCAGAGGTTAAATAAGAATGATGCTGGAATGACAATGAATATTGTTTATGAAAGTGCAAAGAAGCTAAAGTTGCTTGAAATCAACAAATGACATTTATTACAAAATCATCCCAATCCAGAATGCTGGACAGTATTTTTAATTATTGTGTTTGCTTTGTGGTTTGGGTTTTTTTAAACACAAAATTCCCATGTACCACCTTAAACGATCTACTAAAAAGCTTGAGCAAATCCTTTAGTGCTTGGAAGATTTGAGAAGAATAAATATCACCACTAAACATCAAAATGGACAGTAATTAAGGCTGGAACATTTTGGCTATCCAGCCTGCAGTTCCAGACTGAAGACTGAGGGTACTTTTTGAAAATTCTGTACCAGAGTGCAATAACAGTCTCAGGGATCTGGCTCACAAGGGCTTCTGGCCTGCATTTGTATTACAGCTCTCACTTCATTTAGATTAGCTCACATACCTGTGATCAGGAATTTTCTCTGCTAAACCAAAGTCTCCAACTATTGCTGAGTATCCGTTCTCATCATGTTTGATTAAACAGTTCTGGAAAAAAAAAAACAAAACAAAAACCAAACAGAAGAGTTATTATCTGGGCATGAAACCTCTGTAACATTCCAGATTAAAAATAGATAAAACAAGACTACAAATATAGTTTGGAAGATATTCATCTATGAGAAGCTTTTGTCTGAGAGCAACAACCCTTTTCCCCCACCCTCCCCCTGCACAATCACATGTCTATCAAACTTAAGATGCTGCAAACAGCCTTCCACTTAGCTAATAATCCACTTAAAAACTTGCTGAGAAGGAAGGCAGGCAGCCACAAGCAGCACATACCCCGCTAGGTTTTAACAAGAATTAAGATGATTTAGCTCCCTTATGCTCAAATATGCAATGCATGCTGTTCACTATGACACCTTACATTATCTCTTTACAATTTGCCTGTACCTGACCAGAATACAAGATCAGAGCAGACTCTAAATGCCTATGTTTTGTTGCATTAACTACTGAAAAGGAACTTGCTGCTTTGCAAAAATCTTCCATCAGAAAATGTAAGATGTGACCAAGTTATATGTGCTTTTAGAGTCTCAAAACTCTTTATTTTACAGTACATTATAAGACATGATTTAAGAGAAAAGTAATAGGGAAATGCTGTCAGTCTTTTCCTTTCAGATGTGCCCTCCAGTGTCAGGATGGAGGGCAACTTAAGGACACACTGAGATAATTGTGCTCTAACAGCATCACAACCCACACAGGCTATTATCGATTTCTTTTTGTTTTTTATTTACAACACTGAGAAATATGCTCTGACCATTCCAGTACCACATCTTTTCCCATTTCACCAAATGAATCGATAGCTGATTCCCTGCATTTTGTTCTGTCCTGCAATGGATGGAACAAGACAGAGAATTCATTCCTTTCCACGTGTTGTTCTGTATCCTCCTGCGGGCAGTACAAGAGCAGTGAGCAGCAAACCCGCTGCCGACTCCTGCCGGGTGGTACCCTGCATTAATTAGCTAAACAGCAGGAAACACTTTCTGCCTTTATTGTGCCTGGATACACAAAAGCCCCTCACTGACCCCAGAGCATTAGCTTGTCTGTATAATGCAACTACCAAGAAAAGTGAGTCCCTTGTCTAAAAGATCAAGTTCAGGTCATCACTGTTTACATTATTCAGAGACGATTGTGGTTTAGGCCATGAAGTGAGTTTTCTTCTTGCCAATTAAAAGGTTAAGCGAGCCACTCCTGTGATCATGTAAAGAAAGTGCATGCCAGCCTCTTGAAACACATGCCAGGCTCCTGAGATGCAAAGCTTTATTTGTTTAGCATGACTCAAGTATAATAACTACAGTTAGTCTAGGGATCCATAAACATGTACCAAGTTAAATCAACTGTGCTTGCCCAAAGAGCAGCAAAGCTTCTCAGTTGCGAGCTTTGTTATCTTTTATCAAAGAGTGCATTCATTCAGCTCGCCTCTCTTTAAACATTTGGTCACAGTAAGTGGACTTAAAACTGAGAAGGATAAAACTACTGAAAAATCTTACTCAAATGATTCAGACAAGTGGAATTTCATTGTGTACCACAAAGAAGCAAGTCCATGAGGACACCAAAGATTTTGCAGTGTTCAAGAAGGTTGATACTATTTTAGGCAGAAAAAAATTCAGAAAAAAATTTGGCAGAAAATTCAGAAAAAAATATGGCAGAAAAAATTACTTTTCTGCCATAGATTTCTCAGTGACTAAAGTTGATTCTTAATTCAACATTTTTTTAAAAACATCTATAATTCATAATCACTACTTTTGAAATGTAGGTTTCCTTCTTGCATTATACCTTTGATTATTTACATTTTACTCATTTTGAGAAGCAAGACAGCAGTACTTAATTTTACCTTCTGGGTTTTATGGATCATTGTCATTCTCCAATAATCCCTGATCTCCAAAATTTTGAGGAAACATTTACATCCCGACTAAGAACTATTTTCAATGTAACTAAAAATCTGTCTACTGATCTTAAGATCCACAATAATTTACAAGCCTGCTTTGTTACCAAAAGGAAGCTTAAATGAAACATCATCCTGACAGCAAATATTCGTTCAGGTTCTTACCAGGATCTAATCTCATCCTGTTAGGCAGCGATACATCAACTGAAGCTGAACAATCCTACCCCCCACCAAGCCCCAGGCAGTCTCAGCTTTCAGGTGCAGCACTGAACTATTATACAAGTAGGTTATTCCTAGATAAATCATACATTAAATCAATGCTGCCTGACAGCTCTGAGCCCCTTCCCCACTGAGCAAGATTTGCCTGCAGCAGAGCCAGGCTCCCTTTCAGTGCAAGCATTTGGAGAGACCCAACAGCACAGACACCCCACTGCTGTGAGGTCCACAGGTCCCACAGGAGAGGCCACTCCACCAGGAGAAGGCACCAGGGGACAGCCTTGGGGGAACATTCGGTGGGCTGCACAAACTGTTCTCTCTCATTATTGCACACTTGTCTTTTGTTTGCACATGAAGAAGCGCTGAGTGTGAATTTAAACTCATTAGGATATGTAGTTCAATACAAGAGTGACTTTTTAATTCACATTTAAATCAGCCACAGGCAGGTGACATGTACCATACAATCAAATTCCAGTGTCACAACAAATGCTCACTGTAGTGAAACTAAACTGATTTAATTCATCTGGGGCAAATTTTTACATAGCTAAGCACTGACTTCCTGGAACCCAGAAAGAATGAAAGCCCATTCCTAGCAAAATCAGTAGTAAATCCTTTCTACATACACCAGCATGGTCAGATGTCACTTCTGCAGCCTGTACTGCTCATTCAGGGCAAGACTGTGCAGATGGTAAAGCTGCATTCTGTGCTGAGATTCTCCAAGCAGTCAAGGTGAACCCTCAGCACCACCATACTCCTTTTCTCCACACTTCCCACCCTAGTAATGCCAAACCCACAGCACAGATAATGGAGTTACCAGATTTAAGATGCAATTCATAAATAGGTGACATAACACAGCCCACTGTGGTTCATATGCACTAAATGAAAGACAGAAAGAATTCACACTCTACCAATAAGATAAATCAAGATCAAACAGGGACAAAGCTTCGGTAGAGACTAAAAGGTTAAAAATAGCTTTTGAATTTATTCTAGTAGGAAAAGTACAATAGTACAAAGTGCACTGTTTCTTCTAACAAAGTGATACTTCTCAGTTTCTATAAAAAAATAGTACAGCAGTGTGGTATGAAGAAGTTCCATTAATGGATTTTAGCTCAGAGATGCAAGAGTTCAAACCCCTCACTACTGCAAAGAGCCTCACAACAACTGCCTATGAAATGAAATGCCAAGCAGCTTCACAACACGAGCTCTGAGAAAGGACTTTTGACTTACTATTGCACTATTTGTATAAGCTGCAAGGCAATAAAACTTGGTGACCTTTTCAGGCTTTCTTTCTGGACCTCTACAGACAGGGATGTCTTTCCTTTGGCAGCTCACACTGTCAAAGAGGGCAGTATTTGACTTCAGTTGAGCTTTTGAGGGGTTTTTTCCCTCCCAAAATAGGGACCTCATCAGTCCTTCCAGAGGCAGTCTCTTACTAGAAGCAAGGAGCTCTGTACATGAGTCTGAAAGAGTTAACAGAGCTGTTTATGCAGACAGATGTGAAAGAACATAAAGCCCCCTTTGTGTGTTACAGGAGCTTAACATCTGCTTTGCACAGCATAATCCTACTAAGACCAATGCAATATTCTACTCCCCCTTTTATATAAACAAAAATGAAAATAGACTCAAGAGTTTCAGAGTTAAAAATAAGTTGCTTAGATGAAGAAACACCGTTGTTTTATTTTATGATATTACATACAAGCTAAACTCCCCAGAGATTTTAGTGAACTCCAGAAAACACAGAAATGCCACTGCAGTGTCATTTGCAACCTTCTGATGACTGTTACCAAATTAAAATACTTAAAGGCCAATTGAGATTTATCAGCTGTTCAAAAAGTGTCTCCTGTTTCCCGCAGGAGAAACCCCACTGAGAATTAAATGTGTAACAGGAAGTTTACAGTACTAGATACACTTTTGAAACTGTTATGCTTAAGGGAGAGGTTCCATTTGCTTCCCGAAGTATCAGTAGAAGTTTAGTATTGAGCCTATCATTAGAAATAGCCATCTGTAACAGCTAAATTTTTCAGTGCAAAATATCCAGACAAAAGCTTATTCCAGCACAAAGGGGACCTTGCAACTGCAGCACCAACTTTGAGACTCATCAGACAAAGGTGCTGTTCATGGCCTGGGGTTTATTTTGTTTTAAAGAAGCAAACAGCATACAAGGTAGGAAGGCAGGGCATTTCACTTTCAAGCCCAAAGGCAGTAAATTTATGTTACATCAGATAATCCACAGTAATTGCTTACACACATGACTCTGTCCCATAGTAACTGAGACTGCTCCTCTCTCATTGAGAGAAGGCTGAGCCATTACACACTGTGAAGTGAAAGCAGATGTTGGCAGGAATACACACACATACACATGTGTGTTTATATATATATATATGTGTGTGTGTCTGTGTGTGCCTAGAGATTACAATTTCTCCATAGATTTTATCATCAATGGAGCTCACAATGTTCCCCAAAACTGCTCACAACCTACTATTGATTATAAAACCTGGTTTTCAATTATACATAATTCTGCAAAATTAAAAGGCATTTGTTTGGAGGTTTGGCTGTTTGTTCTTAATCAAGAGTTTTGGTAGTGGATTTTTAGGGAGGGCATGTAAACTGTCAAAATATCAATCTACAGTATCATACCACATGTTCTCAACTTGAAAAGTGGTGAGACCTCTGTATAAGATGCTTCTGCTGCCATCTCTGCAAAGAGGAGACTGGGATAGAGTAGAACAGTATATGCTGTGTGAGGAATTTGAGAGCACCACTAAGGTGACAAGACAGAGCACAAACCCAAGCCAGGGATTGGCAGGGACCAAGACCAGAGAATGACCAACAAGGCTGGCTGTCAGAACCCATCTGTGGCTTCATTTCCATGTAAATCTTTTCATGACAAGTCAAAAGTGTGGACACCACATTTCCTGCCCTATAAGAAGTCCAAGTCACTCTGCCCACACCCCTACTCTGTGCAGGCTGCCAATGGCCAGTCTGACCACTCGTACCTTGTGACAGATTCAAGCCAGGCTGTTGCTATCAGCTAGGGCAGCTCAGCCTGATCAGCTACAGCAGCCCAAGCCCAGAGACCAGGCACTGAGCTGCTCATGACATGGGGAAGCAGCAGCTGTCGGGGCAGCACATCCCTTCTAAGCAGAGCTTCCTCTCTTTCTGACAGAAGGCCATGGGGAAGGGCACCAGTGGGAGATGAGGGCTGACATGCCCCTGGGCTGTCACATCGACTATAATGACCTACATCTACTCTTCTCTACTGTTTTTCCCTCTGGCCCCCTGCAGTATCAATGCTGTTCTGTTCCTCTCCACATGGTGCAGTTAGGAAGCGAGATCACCCTGCTATATACTAATGGCCCAACCCACGTATTGCCCAATCTTAGATTGGCTGGGGACAGGAACTTTTCTTTTAAATACATTGACACATATAATGCTAAGAGCAAGACAACTCTGCTGCCATAACTGACACAGTAAAATTTATGTATGACACCATCCACTCCAGGAAGCTGCAGGAATTGGAAGTTTACCAGAAACAGAAAGGCAGAAGTATGGGTCTAAATTAATTGAAATTAGTAAAATTCATATTAAGGGACAGTTTGCAGTGGGCTGTCGTCCCAAGTGTAACATGTAAAGCATGGAGATATTCCTGCACAGAAAGTCTCAGTTTCATTCTGTTCACACTTCAGTCAAGGCCAGCAAGTTTCATAGAAAAATACTCCATTCTCCCACCTTGCAAACTCAGCCTGTTCTGACTTTTGCAGATGTCTAAACCCTTGTCTTTGGCTTCATTTGAATAATAAAGCCATCCCATCAATTAGTGAAGTTTACTGAAGAAAGAAGGACAATACAGAATAGTATTGAATTTGCCCTTGTTCAAATTCAAGTTCTCTCCCAAGGCAAGAGTCCATCACATCTTCCTTCAGCTTGCTCACACACTGACTATTTACCAGGTAAGAATGAAGACAACTCATCCATCACCAGTACAAACCTGGTAAAAGCCAAGGCATATTCTCACGCAGTAGCCAAAAGCTGTAGTCTGAGAACTGAAAATTTTGGTGACAGGTTTTTCCTATGGTTATTTTAATTGTTTTTCTTTGGAACAAAGTTACTTTTTAAAAACTTACTAGCCAGCAGTGCAAACATTTGCCCAAAAGGGGAGTAGTCTGCCCAACAGATTTACAGTTTATTTCATCAATACCTTAATAAGCTAATAAAATTCATGAGTTGTTTAAGGCCAGGTGCTTCATTTTCTTCCTTTCCAAACAGAACAAGGAAAGTGCATACATCACATAAAAAACAAACAACACAACACAAAAACAACCCAAAAATCCCCAAGAAATTGAAAAATACAGATTATAGCTGTCATCAATTAAATTCTGTATTATTCTTAAAGCTGACAGCTTTCAATGTGACCCACACAGATACTATAACTTTAGTGCTAAGAACCACCCAAATATAGCCTAACTGCAAGTGAATTCTTCGGGTTTGATTTGTTGTTCATTTGTTTTTGAATAACCTTAACTACTTCCCGTGGCCTCTAATGAGTTTGCTCTTCCCGGGACATCCCGCACTCCTCCCAGCGGGTGCAGCTTTCCAAACAATTGGCATTCAACAATAGATAACATTGAAGCACTGGCAGGGCAGCTCCAGAGAATGACATACAGTTATGTAAAGCTGGGAACAAAGGCATTCACAGGGAGCCCAGGAACTGGATTTTCATATGACTGACCATCACAGAGCGTGTTACACTAAATGCTGCAGGCACTCAGTTCTCCTTAGTTACTTCGGTTCCTTGCAGTAACTCTACTCTTAAATGCACTAAAATACATCCTGAACTGAAAAAGAAAAGGGAATACCAAGCTGTCTTTTCAGATATTTATATGGATCTCTTACCTGCACACACCAAGGTGACTGAAATGGAGCTTTCTGAGTGTATCATGTCAAAGTGACATGATTCCAAGTCTGGGCATTTTTCATAAATTTGATATTCTTCCTTACAGAATTCAGAGCCTTTCACTTGAAAGAACAGCCAAGAAAGTATTCTATGACTTCACCAAAATACTTCTTTCATCTACCAGTTGAACTTTTTTTTTTTTTCACCTTGACTAAATGCAGACTCTACATCTGTTTAACACTGCACTAAGGAAGCTTTCAAAAAACCCCTAAAACTGTAGTAGCTTCGTTGGTAAACACACTCTGTTGTGGTTTTATTTCTAAAGACAGTTTCTAATCCTAAAAAATAATTTCTTTTAGACTAAACTAACATTCTTCTGGATGCTTCTGATTGAAGTGACATGACCAAGCCTTCTCGAGAAGAGTTTTGAAAGACTTTCATGTTGCAGGCTCCCAGTGAGTTTAAACCAGCTCATTAGCACCAGACAACAGGACAGGCAGGACAGCAAAGCCCTCAGCACAGGCTGCAATGGGTGGTAGGAGCCAGTGTGAATACTGGGACAATCTGCTCACACAGCTTAGTGCTCCTATGTCAGTATTCCTAACTGAGCTTGAATTACCCAGCTACTTCAGCCAACTAAATTTATACACATGTCACCAAAGCAACTAGAAAAAAATAAATCTATATCCACCGAAAACTCTGCCACTGATATATTATTCTGGAACAAAAAAATCAAAATTTGAAAATTTTAGGCAAACTAATTGATCTTACTGGCTTTAAAAATGAAAGAAACATAAACCAAGATTGTACACAGCACTTAAGGCAAAATTAGTAATGAAAGGTCACTCTTCTTACAGAAGATTTGTGAAATACACAGGGAAATAAAAACAACAAGGAGATTTTGAAGTGCATTTGTAGTAATCCCCTCAATTTGGGTTCTTTATATGATTAACCTGTTCCAAATGTTAGATTGTTGTGCTTAATTATCCAGGGATTTAAATACTTTACTGAACCAGAATTCAGAACTAGAAAAACTCTGCAGCTGCTTTATGAGAAATCCCAATCTGAACTCATTTAAGGGATGATTTCCTTCATGATAACAATTTCTCTAGTTTCCATACAAATTATGAACATGTTTTAAAGAGAGTTTTCATTCTACAGACACCATTTCAATTTGTTTCTCAAAATGTCTTAGATCACACCTTATATAATAGCAATTCTCTGCATGGAATGGAGGAAGGGAGAAAACCCAACAATCAGTAACAGTACCTTCATTAGGAAGTTCCCTTAATTTTATAAACAGTACCTTGGATGTAAGGTCTCGGTGGAAAATGCCTTTATAGTGAAGATAACTGATTCCCATAGCAATGTCATATGCCAGTTTCACCCTCACTGTCCAGGGCAGATGCTGGTTGCCATCTAGTAGCTGTTCCAGGTTACCACAATTGATGTACTGAAAAGACAAAGTGACATTTGTAATTAATTATTTAACGTAATATTTTGTCAGGAATGTAAAATTCATCACTACAACAAGTGACTTCAGCTCAGTTACACATTAAAACCTTTTTTTCATATGGGCTTGGCAGGTACAAAGTTTGCAGATCAAGAGAAGCTGAAAATATCTCCCTTCACCACCTGTACCAACACCCTTATGTTAAAGATGCAACAGCCATCACTGTATTAACTCTGTGGTATTTAAATAGACCCTTCAGAAACCCCTGCAATATCCTATCACTCTCTCATTTCAGCTTGAGGAAAACTAGGGCAAAAACAATGCAGAGCTGACTTTCATACAGAATCAATCAACAAAGGCAGAGGTAAGTATCCAAGTGTAGGTCATGGAGCCTGATCAAGTTTCCTTAAACTGAGACAGCATCAAAGAAAATATTACAATGTGCTGCTCTAAGTTCTATTTTTTCACTGCTGTATCTACGAGTTCTAATTAGCAATATGATTCCCACTGTGTTCAGTACTACATCAACCCCATCAAATGGTAGCCCTCACAAAAAGGAAAGCACAATAAGGGAAAGATAAATGCTACAAGAGACAGTGAAACAAAGCAGCACCTAAATGATACTAAGAAATATAGCCCAGGTTAAGACAAGGCAACTCCAGTGCTTGAATAATCACTACAGCAGCACAGCTTATGCTTTATGTATAGACTCTTTATAGCACACCAGCAGCTACATAGTGTTTAAGCTGCTTCTTGTTACACTCCCAGCCCCAGTCCCCCACCAGGGACCAGGCAAAGAGAGTAGCTCACTCCAGAAGGAAAACCTGGCAGCAATGCAGTGACTTCTGTCAAGGAAACCCGAGTGAAGCAGACAGGACAATTTGCTCCCAAGGCTGGCCCACGCATGTATCCCTGTGCCAGACTGCACCAACTTCACTTTGTGCCACACAGGTCTCCAACTCTCTCTCAAACGACTTTCCTGTGTCACTCACTTGGACAAAACATGTGGCATCATTATCATGTTAAAAAAAAAACCAACTAAATTGCAGCTCTTGTTGTTTCAGAAACTTGGAACCTGCTTGTATTTTGTTGCTCTTTCTTGTGTCTTGGAGCCTGGGACACCAGGCAAACATGAGCCATACACCCTGCAGTGTGGATGGATGTAGCTGATCTCCCGAGGCTGGGCTACAGCAAGGAAAGAACACACACAAGTTGGATTCTACCGGTAAGTCTGGGGGTCACAGGTCACCTCCTGTACAGCCTGCAAGAAACAGCTTCTTCCTTACACCTCGGGTGTACCCACTGCTGATCTCACCAGTGGATTTTGAAAACCCTTTCAGCAGATACACAGGTTCCACAGGTAACTATTTGAGGAGGCAAAATTGTCGGGGCAGAGGAGGCACCAAGCGATTTTACCCGGCACAGAGCCCATCGGGAGGGGGCGCCACAAAGCAGCCGGGGGCTCCTGCGTGCATCCCTTGGGAACGGGGCTCGTCCCAGCCCGTGCACAGCAGCGCATTACACCCAGGGCATGACCCCCTTCACTCCAGAACAACCTGCTCCTTGTGCTGGAGTTCGTGTGCCAGGAGAGCAGAGTAGCTCTGCAGCAGGTCGCTCTGAGGCTATGCAATCTCCATCCTTGGAGATTTTCAAGACCAACTAAAGCTGTAGCCAACCTGGTTCAATGCTGGAAACAATGCTGCTTTGAGCTTTTCCAGCTTTGATCTCTCTCATTACTTTTATCTGAACCCCTAGGGGAACTAGATGACCTTAGAGAGCACACAAGAAAAAAAAAAAACAAAACAAAACAAAAAGAATCATGCTAATAAAATTAGATTTTTTTTTTAAACATAAGTTGCTATCATGCTTAAGTTAAAAACAGCAACTAAGATTTCTACAGTGACATGTTATATATTCCCAGCCTCTTTGAAACAGTGCAAACAGCGCTTCTCATCTAGTCATGTTCAAATCAGAACAATACTGACCAACCTGGAACGGAAAGCACCAAAGCACCTGGCTGAATAATTCCATTATAAAATGACACTTAGCAAATATCTCAAACCATTTTACCTTTCTGACAGGCCAGTAACAGACCATCCATAAAGCACAACCATACTTGAATTCATTGGAAAGACAATGCAAGGGGGGAGGGAATCACTGACCTAGCTTTCATTTTCTGTTCTCTGAACTGTGCCATTCCATGACACAAATTGCTCCAGAAATGCTAATAAACAAGCAGCCCCTAGGAGTATTGACACACACAACGAAATGGGACAATAGCTGCCTACAATATCAAGCATGCTCTTGCTTTCCTTTTCAACACAGCAGCCTACTGATTTTATCCATTGTTGCCATATTAGTTAAATGCATCCAATACATACATTCCTGCAGCACTCCTCCAGTCAAACAGGCTTGCAGGGTCATTCACCCATCTGCAAGGGCTAGATCCTAGCATGGCCTGGGTGACAGCTGACACACACATTGCACACAGCATCCACCAGCTACAAAAGTGACAGTCAAACCTGTTTCCAGCAGATCTACAAAAACCCACCAGGCCTCCTTGCCACCCAGCGAGTGCACAGCCCTCATTTATCAGAGATGTGAGTTCTGCCTTTGGCTCTAATTTCTACACCTATGAAGCACATGAGGCTAACCATCAAGCGAACAACAGAAGTAAGATTTTCCTAGACATCTTAAAGGCTTTAGTTCATCTCAGGTTTTAGCTGGCCAGCAGGTAATATTTGCATGCAGAGATCTGAATTGTTCCTAAGGCAAGCATTGCACAGTGCTCCCTCAGTGTCATGTAAGTAATCCAATTCTTCCAGTCATTCAGGCTGATAATGCATACAGCCAGCCTGATGGCCTATTTTTTTCAGAGGACTTCAACAATGCCTTTTCAGGACAGACACAAAACTATGTACATTACTTCTTAATTGCCAGTGCAACTGAAAGAGAAAAATACTTGTTCTCAATCTCTTACAGGCACAAATCAGCTCTGTGTGGTAAGAATATCCTGAAGGATAGAAAATGCATCTCTCCCAAAGAGAACACTGGATTTTATTCTGTCCCTGACACAGTACTGGTACAGTAAGGCTACAGCACACACATTATCTCAAAACATTATTCTGCTACAACAACAACAGCAGCCAACACATAAGTGTACAAGCAATTGGAACAGAGATCTGACTGGGCTATGACAATGAAAGCAAAGGGCACTACATTTCTTAGAAACATCACAGCTAAATGGAGCAGTGTTCAGACCTTTTCAAACCCTGTATCATCAGGTTGCAGTGAAACAGCTACCCATTATTCCTCATGCTACTTTTCTGTCATGTAACTGGACACCAACAGCCAGCTTATCTGGTTGCCAGTCTGAAAGCAACAGCTATAGGTTGTTTATTTTTGCATTTATTACAACTTAACACAGCAAGCTGAACACTGGTTGAAAGACTTTGGCATCTTAGTCCACAAAAATATTCTTTCTTTAAAAAATCCGAGGTAAGAGCTCATCCTTTTGTTGTGAAAACAAAACTTCAGCTAAACTGCATTTCTGGTACCTCTCCCAAATGTTATGAAGAAAGAGGGCAGTAGCTCCTTTGAAGGACAAATTACTCAAAAGCTCAGCCAAGCACAGATGATTTCTGGATCAAAGAACCTTGAAGAGGTTTCTGATGTTATTGTTGATTGCTATGAAATGCAGAAGCAGCAGTGTATAACTTATCCCCATACAACAGTCATGCTACTTTAACCTAAAATCAGCATAATAGGACTGCTGCCTTGTAACACAATTGCAGTCACATTATCAGACTCCAGCATATGAAATGAAGAAATTCAGCATATAACAGTACTTAAGCACAGCATTACATGCTTCATTTCAAGAGACTAATAACGAACTTCAGCTGTCAGATTTTAGCTTCAAAAATCAAAACAGCAGTTTAAACACTAATATGAGAACTAATAGCTCTTAAAGAAAAGGCACAAGATTCACACAATTCTGACAGTTATTTGTCAAAAACAAAGACTCCAAATATTGCCAAGTCTGAGCTGGAAGACCGATGGCAATTGCAAAGAGTTTCCAATGCTATTTTGAAAACCAATGCTGTTTCAGGGTGTAGGTCTGATATAAATAAGCCAACAGATACTACACAGGAAAGCCAAAAGAAAAAATTTGCTATTTAGATGACTTTAAATGTCACTGCCTGTCATTTGAAAAGCAACAAATAACCACAAGACGCCCCTGTACTGTTGGCCAAATGTTGCAAAAGACAAGGCTTTAAGTGGTTAAGAAAAGTAGGTGTGGAGAGTGCATTTAAGGTCACAAACCAAATGAGGCAAGTAAAGAGCAAGAGATCCAGGGACCCAGAACACTACAAGACAAACACTGAGATAGCAACAAATGCAAAAATGCATTGAAGAAACAGGTAGAGATGCAGGAGAAAAGAGAAACTAGAATTGTGGCAGTAGCACCTTCTGCATGGAGATGGAAGAGAGACATCAGAGCAAAACCCAGAATAAGTAGTTATACTCTGAAGGGAGACCTGGAAAGCAAAACAAAGTATTGCAGATGTAATTGACAAATGCATGAAAGAGTGTCAAAATAGACAGAGCTTGCATATTTGTATCATTTCTAATGCTGGAAGTAAGAAGGTAACTCTCATGCCTAATAAAAGGAAGTTGAGAGCTTTTCACTAAGCTTTCTGCAGAAGCTTAAAACCAGCTTTAGACCACCTGTCTCAAGGAAGACACAACCGCATCTTCAGTTCTCATATGTTTAACAGTCACCTGCCACACTCTGCAGTCCCTAAGTGACTGCTCTGAAGGCTTCTGGCTTCTGCACAGGCCAATCTACCCTTCTGTCACAACTGGCATAACTAGGTACAGTGGAAGGACTGGAATTTTCATCCTTTCCCCAAACTGTTTTCATTACCTTCAGCTGTGCAGAACTGGAAAAGAAAGACAAGATCATACTACAAGTTGATACAGCGAGATTGACGATGAGATTAAATTGGCATTTTTTTAAATTTGAAGTTGGTTCCTAGACCTCCAGTTGTTAAAATTCCCACAATTTAAAAATCTACAAAACCACCTGGCCCAAGTACCTCTGACCCAAGTAACCTTCCATTTCCATTGATGGTTTTAAACAAAATAAATTAATAATTGAAACAGAACAAGTGGGATATTGAATTTGGGCTATGTGAGCATACTTTTGCTCAGCAGGTCAACTAATGTTGCCATGGAGAAACACACAAATACTGAAAGAGAACACAGGTGAAGCAAACACATTTCAGAACAAAGATCAAACTTTTTAATGAGGGATCACAAGGGCAGAAGTGGCTTGGAAAAACAGCTTGATTGAAAGAACAGAAGCAAAGCCAAAAGTCTTCATCTGAAGGCTCCTTTACTTTCCTGCTCCTCAGTTCCTGAAAACTGAAGGAAAAGAATCAGTAACCTAAAATCAATTTCTCATCTGCTTTTCCACCAATACAAACAATCCTGTTCTTTAATAAAAAATTATGTATTTTCTTTAAAGGTGTTAACAATTACTGGATTAAAATAAATTTAAGTGACAGCTATTCACAGAGGAAAGGGTCAGCTTTGTCAACTGCCATAGCCTGGTCACTCTTCAGAACTCAGAACCAAAAGCCAAGAAATGCAACAGATCTACCTCTGTTTCTTCTTCTCTGTCAGTTGTGGCATTGATTAATTCATTGGCTCCTCCTTCTGAAAAGGCATGTACAGGCATGGCTTCTTTTATAAGGGCAAACAAGAATTAACATGCACTAACTCAGGAAGGAACTCTAATGAAAACCATTTGTTGCATTCCAAACATTCAAGCGTTGGCATGGAAAAGAATTCAGCAAGATTTGTTTTCCTTTAATTCTCTAATTCCAACAGCTCTTATGGTCAGTGTGCTGAATTGAGCCCTTTTCTGTCATTCCATTCAATCAAAATGTAACGTTCACTTGGCTACTTGCTGCTACAAACAGATTCTTGTTGGTAAGTTTTCAGCTGAGGCACATAGCAACAACGCACTGCTGCAACCCACATGGACGAGGGCAGTTTTCTGGATGCTCACTCACACTCAGGTCTGAAATACTGCAGGAAATAAGCTTATTTTGGTGGAACCGGAAAACACTCCCAGTATATCTATACAAACTGACCTTGATAACCATTTTTCCTGCAATTATATTAGTAGAAAAAAGCAGAAAGCAAAGAAGGCCTAACAAAAACCCCTGCATTTATAATCTGAAGTCACAAGCATTTGGATTCTAAGTGGAGCCCAGTCTCAGTGCAGATAAGAATCTGGAATATGGCATAAATTAGCACACAGGCATAGAAGAGAAAGTACCTTGTTGCTGACACAGGCAAGAGAAACAGCATCTCTACAATAACACTTCTGTTAAGAGCAGAAGGCTGTATCCACACTGACAGCATTTCAAACCTACTGGACTCAGTTCTGCTGAGAAGCTGCAATTCCTAACAAGGAGCTTCTCATTTAAATAAGGTCTTTCTCACCTTCCCCACATAAATAACAGCAGCAGCAGCCCACAGATTATATGCCTGCAAGATGGCAGAAAAATAACCCCTTTGCTTCACTTTTTGAAGTCTGTGAAACAGCTACTGAGAGCAAAACTTACAGTACACAAACACCTCTCATAGTACAAACTTTAAGTTCTGCACAAAGAATACTCTCTCTGAGCTGTTTCAGAGTACTTCTCCAAACCTCAACACTCCCACATCCACTCAACACATACACTTAAATATATTTGAGGGTGCTCAAACGCTTTATTGGCAATTATAGAAGGCACCAAGATCCTCTACTAGTATTGATGTGCAAAAGCAAACATTAAAGGAGTTTCTGAATGTTTTGGATGGCTGATAAGTAAAGCAAAATGAGGAAGTGAAGCTACAGAACACTCTTTAATTCAAGAGTATGTTTCCTGGGATACACACTGAAAAGGGGGGAAATAAGAGAAAGCACTACATACAAACTAAATTTACTGAAAATATGTGAGAAAAAATTACAAGGCATAAAGTTAAGTGGCCAGCATCACAGTACCTAACTGGACTGCCTCTCTTAATATACTGAAGTAACAGGAAAATCTAGTGCTCAAGACAGTGTTCAGTTCTCCTCCTCTCTCTCCCCCCAATACCATGACAGCTGAGAAGTTTACATCTCCTCATAGCCACCAACAAAAGAATTCAGAGGTTGAAATACAAAAATGTTTTTCTTTTTCATTTGAGGCAATGGCAAGTGGTCCAGTTGGCTTACATTGAGTGTCAAAACAGAGATATTAAAAACCCCTCCCCAAAAACACCCACACAACCCACACAGAGCACCCACCCACATGTGTGTGCCTCACACATGGGCAGAAGGGACACAAGGAATGAGACAATGGAACTTGCTGTTTGCAGTTGAACACTTATCTGCCTCTTATCTTTCTTCTATCCTTGAGACATTCTAGAAAGGAGGAAGAGGTTAGCACCAGAAAGATATTTAGCAAGCCTTCCTCAGAACACAACATATTTAGATGCTCCTATCTCAAATAAAATAATGAATAAAAGTTGTGCACTATTACAGGCTCTGAAGTGATAAAACCAGTCAGTCATCCTCCTGTGAGAGAGGAGGGGGAAATAATTAAAGCCAAGGTATAGCCTGCAGAGCCAAGATTTAATTTTTAAAAATAGAGGAGAGGAAGGGAGAAAAGCTCAGAAGTTCTCACTGAAATAACTGGTTGCTCATCACTTCTCATCTAGCACCTGCATGCATAATATAGACTGTGCACCTCAAGTTAGACTTTTAGTTTTAAAGTCTTGGCTTCTGCCTTTACATGAGGACTTCTTTAGTGTCTCTGATTATAGCTCTTTTCACATCTGAGCTTTCTTTTTGTGAGAACCCACCCTTCTTGCCTAACCACACAGTGCAGATGCATCTAAGCAGCTTCCCACTGCCTGCAGCACAATGCAGGGCTCACACAGCTTTCACCACTTCTCTGCCTTTGGTAAAAGCACAGACTTGGCCTGGAGAGCTGTCCCCATGTGTTTAACCTACCTGCTCACCATCAGCCCACAGCAGGTTTTCCTTTAACTGACCTGCCAGCTTCCCTCCTCAGAGAGTGTCTGTAAATGCCAGCTTGTGTCCTCCAGAAGCCAATGTTTTTGTCAGCTTTTTGCTTCCTGTAACTGAGCTTTTTACTACAATTTTTGAGAATCAATTCCACCTTTCTGTCTTCAGAATAAAGTGTCATGACCAGATAGAGCAACATGAATTTCCTTCCAAAATGCATTCTGCGTGGCCAGGTACAACCTACCCAAACAGATTTTTAAAAATTCTCTGTTAAGTGTTTTTCTGGAAATCCAGATCTTTGATCACTGCAATCAGACAAGATGGTTAGCTTTCATTCATTTAAAAAAAAAGTAAGTAAGCATCAGATGTAGAAGGAAAAAAAATGAAATATCACCTAACTTAAATAAAATCCTTTACATACTTTCCAAAAACCTCACTTTTGATATTTAAGCACTCAAAACTGCAAAGCTACAAATCAGAGAGACTTAGCTAAAACTCCTGTGGAGACCTGTATCATTTTTGCTGGAGAAAGAACCAAAGGGTCAAGCACACCACATATGCCACAACATGAAGCTGCAAGAGTATGAACTGGAGGTGGAATTTCAGTCAGAACACTAAATTTCCTGCCTCCTGCTATTGAAAGCCGGGCCCCCTTGTGTGATTTTAAATTGATTTTTTTGGTATGTGCAGCACATCAAGCTGTGTTTGGGACTGAAGTCTTTTTTCTTTTTAAAAAATTCACTAAAATATCAGGTTCCCAAGGAAGTAATATAAAAGTAAAGAATATGTACTTTGTCTAAATTTCTGTGAAATAGCAATGTGTCTAACACAATGAAGTTTTTTTGTTACAAAATAATACATGAAGCCTTAGAATTACAACATAAGGCTTAAACAGTGTGACACTTCCTAAAAACCATGACCATGCCCCTCCCTTCTCTGCAAGTGTTTTTTAAACTCTACTAACTTTGAACAGTCTAATTTAGTTATTACATGTACCATGTTTAGATTTCATCTTGCATCATCAGCCTGACTCAGCTCTCACACAGAAGGTACACAAAGGTAGCAGTCTGCAACTCTTGAGCTGGTTGAACAAGCTCAGTGCAAGTATCCACAGACTCATTTCAACAAAAAAAGAGACATCTTTAGCTGATCACACAGATGAGGGTGCTCATATTCTTTTGACCTTCACTCAGCTTTCTCAGAGTTGTTAACCTATATCAAACTGTCACTGAAAACTGAATTTTAACTTTTATTGCTTTCTCATGCACTCTTTCAAAAAATACAGTTAGGGCAGACACCCCCCTCACTAAGCCAGTATAGCTGGTTTGTCTGGCACTCTCCAGTTAATCAGGGCATGGCTACCTCTAGAGGCACCTGTGCTTCTTGACATGATTAAGGGACAAGGAATGGTCTCTTCAGTTCTGCAAAATCTGTCTTTCATATGGGGATGTCTCAGGCTGAAGAGAGAGATGCTGTACTGCTCTGAAGAGAATAAAACCAGAGGAAAAAGGACACTGCTTTGAAGATGAAACAGTACAATGCCTTGCATAGCACAGAGAAAGCATGAGGTAGAGCTGGCTGTCAAGGCACAAACTACATTTGCTGAGAGCAGATTCAGCCACTTTTTATAAAGTGAACTGAGAACCTAAGTGAACTGTTCCAGCAAAACTGAAACTGACAGTCCATATGCTGTGAAGGGTGCAAAAAGAAGACCAAATATGGCTCAAGTGTTGACAAGTATTTTTAAAATTCTATTATGAACAATCGAGAGATGAAGGGAAGTGTCAGCACCAAACCAAGCTTATAAAAAGAATTATAACTGCATTTCAAAATGATCAAAGATGTAGTAGAAATAATTTTGCAAGTGACACAGAAAGAAGTAAGTCCAAGGTCTATATGTAGTACCAAACAAATAACTTCTCAGATACATACATACATGCATGTACTTAATACTCACATTTATAGATATCTATTTTTTGTCACAATAATTTAAGCAAAAGCTAAAAATTATACTTTGAAAAAAGAAATCCAAAGCACATCCCAAAGCTTTTCACTTTAAAGAATCGGGATCTTTATAATTTCAAAATTATATTGCTAGAGATTTTGCTATCATCTATGGCTAGATGGTTTTTCATCTTATAAACACATTCATATTAGAATATAAACAGAAGCTTCCTAATTTTTCAGCTGTAAGAAAAGTCCCTATATCCCTTTCAGCAGGTAGCTGCTGCATGCAACAACAAAGGTGATAAAACTTTTGAGTTCTTCCTAACTGAGTTCTGATGTTCATGTGCAATGAAGTAGAAAGCACAGGCAATAGGCTCATCTTTCTGTACAAATTTAGTTGGTTAGGTTTTTTAACCCCAGAATATTAAGTCAATATTCAGATATGCCAGTAGGCAGGCACATAGTAACAGCTTTTTGCATCTTGTAGGTTTACCTTATCTCTAATCACCATAGTTTTTATTGTTTTAATAAAGGATGATAGAATTAACAAGATATTTAAAAGCACCTGCTAACTTGCAACAATTTTTCTGTGGTGAGATAAGTGATTTTTCTCAAGAGGAGAAATATAAAGGGCCATCAAGATGATCAGAAGGATGGAGCACCTCTACTGTGAGGGAAGGCTGAGAGAATTTGGATCGTTAAGGATGGAGAAAAAAAAGGCTTCAGGGTGACCTAATTGCAGCCTTCCAGTACCTGAAGGGTACCTACAGTAAAGATGGAGAGAGACCTTTTAAAAGGCCAAGCAGGAATGTTTTTAAACTGAGAGTAGGTTTAGATTTAGATCTTAGGAAGAAATTCTTCACCTTGGGGGTGGTGAGACACTGGCACAGGTTTGCTCAGAGAAGCTGTGGATGCCAGATCCCTGAAGTGTTTAAGACCAGGCTGGATGGGGCTTTGAGCAACCTGGTTTGTTGGAAGCTGTGTCCATGGCAGGGGAATTTGAACAAGATGATATTTCAAGGTGCCTTTCAACCCAAACCATTCTGTGATTCCATGACCAGGCCTTGGCAAACAGCCCCAGTTGGCCCTGCTTGAGCAGGGAGGTTGGACCAGGTGACCTCCAGAGGTCCCTTCCAGCCTCAACCATTCTGTGAAAAAAGCACTATACAGACAGCAAATAGCCCTAAGAGACATCTCATGATCCATTCATCCTAATTTAGTGCTGGAAAAAATGGTGCCAATGAAATGGAATGATTTCTCACCTTTTACATTACAGACTAGCCTAGTCTTCCTAATACCTGAGCTATTTCCACACTCTGTTTTAAACCCCACTTTTGCTGCCATGACCTTGCTCTTCTCAGGTCCTACAGTGATTGCTCACACAGCCATTAATGGGGAGTGCAACTACTGCTGCATCAGACAAGGTTACCATTACTCTTCTCTAGAGGTCAAATCCCTGGGCTCTGAGTGAAAGGTTTCCTGTTGACCCTGAGGCAAGTACATGCAAGGTCTAACCCATAATGACTCCTGTAAGGGAAAAGCTAAACAACCCAAACAACCAAATTAACAGAGGAAATAACATAGATATATGCTGGCTGGACTTCCACAACAAAAGCAGCAAAAAAGGCAAGCAAATAATAGCAACAGATGCTTCTAGTTTTATACCACAAAACCATTCTTGTCATCAGAGCATATATTCCTGGAACCAAATTTATCCAGGTCTAAAACTCAAGTCCATTACAGGAAAGATACAAAGTAACCATAGCTTAGTAGGACTCAATACCTCTGACATAATTTCAGCAGGGCTAAACTTACTCTTCTGGTGCTTGGGTTTTGTACCTGCGGAGGCCCAGATTGCCTCTGCAGTTACCTTCCAGCACTAGCACAGCACCACTGAAAGCACTCTTCATTCATAAAGTGAAGCTATAGCTCCAATTAATGCTACAAAAAGTATCTGAACCACAGAAAAAGAGGACAGAGCCTGCAAGCAGAGGTTTATTACAGCATTAATCCACAGGTCATGTTATTCATTGGCTGAGAGATCACAAGGATAAATTTAATCTGCAGAATTTCATGCATACTTTGAGTTCTTATTAAGTTTAAATCACAGCCCTTCTGCTGCATCCTACAGCCAGGAGGCATTTAAAAATTCTGGCTGTCAGTTGTTGGAAGTCATCTGAAAGATCATTTGTCATCATTGCATGAGAATCTTTTTTTAAAGCTACTCCAAAGTAAATGCCCTTTTTACACTGTTCTGTATCAAGACTCATTCCCCTAAAGAAAAGATATTTAGAATTAACAGGTACATTCTGTATCTTCTGGGCTGTAAACAGAAACATGCAAGAGAAAGCTTGCATCATTGCTCATGTTGTTCCTCCAGAAAGTCAAAGCAGTGACCAGTGCCACAAAACCATAAAACAAATAACTACATACTGCCCAAGGCCTTCATACATTCAAGGAAGATGCTTTATGTATGCAAATGAGACCAAACTGGAGCAGAATTAGGTCCCAAATCTGAGAAGAGATAAAGGACAAAATTATCTTTAGAGTTCTCCCACCCCTCTGCTTTTTTCCTCCTCCTTTTGAGCTCCCTTTTTCCAATACTTCAGTCAGAAGGACTACATAAAGTGTCTAGGAAATATTTCAATAAGCAAGGGGAGGTAATGCACAAGCATTAGTAAGTACAAGATATCAAGGAATACAAACTGATCTGGCAGCCTCTACTCAGAATGGCTTCACTGCACAGATTAGGTACTACCTATCTAACATGAATTCAAGGACTTCCCTAATAAATCTCTGAATTGTTGGGTTTTTTTGTTAGAAATTGGACGGCAGTATCCAGAAAATAAGTAATATTTTCTAACAGGATGAAAATGAGAGCCCTTCAAATTCTTTTATTTTCCTACTTGGATCTACCTTAAGCACAACTGTAATTTATTTTCTCTTCAGTCATCTCCAAGCTCAGGTTTACCAACTTACCAACTTCACACCACAGAATGTCAGCTGGTAAACAGGTAATACCTAAAGCAGGAACAATTCCTTTGCTGCATGAAATATTTGCTGAACAACTGCTAATAGGAACTACAGTTCCAAAGACACCAAGTTCTCCAGAGTTGACAGCCTACTGCCAGCATCAAAGCTCAGTTAAATATTTGTAGTGCTACATGAGTAAAACTAAAGTTACTCAAACAGTATGAATCACACTGGTGGAACAAAAGTAGGGATTAGAGAGTCTTACAGGAGATGAGGAAAGGAGGAAGCAGGGAAGGAATGGTATTTCAGGCCTTTTTAAAACTCTCACGAGTGTGCAATTGCCATCTGGAAGGCAATGTATGACTACATACATTTACTACTACAATTTTAGCTGTAGCACAGAGCTTCAGAAGAGGAGACCTAAGTGATGTCTGTCTGGTTTTCTCCACTGTAGAGTCAAAGGCCCTCCACAGAAAGATAACCAAGAACTGAGGGGAGGAAAAAAGAGAGAAGAATGAAATACTTTAAATTATTTACTCTGCTTGTGAAAGCAGTATATCAGAAGAACCTTCCCACTTTAAGAACTTACCTTCTAGTCCTTGTAAAAGGGCAACTCAGCACCATTGAAACAATTCTGAGATTTTTAAGCTTTCAATATTTTTTTATTTCTAGTTACTGCTATCTCCAAAAGTAAAAAAGAAAAAAATGCTAAAAAAGGAAGGTCTCAAAAAATCTGAAGCTCCACTAATTGCATTTATTGTTTACTTAAATTATTGCTGTTGAGAAGGAAGGCAGAGAAGGGAAGTTCTCAGTTATCACCAAAGAACTTACTGAAAACAACCCTCTCTCTTCAAAGGACATTGGCATTTTCATCACAGCGAGCTTTAGCACTTTTCCCACTGCCATATGTAAGAGCCCCTGAAAACCATGGCCGCCCAACTACACTGAGTGCTTCTGATCCCACCCCAGCTATCTGCTGTGGTGTCACACGTTCCATGAGTCTGACTCTGCAATTCACCAGCAAAGATGTGAAAGACTTCAGGAGAGCATCTCAGGCAGCTCTCAGCTCACACAGCTGCTGGCTGAAATAATGCTGTCCTACCCCTCCATCACCTACCACATGTTCCTATCACACTACAACAGCCCTGCTCTCTGCCTGAGAAAGTTCCACTGCATGTCAGATCCCACACTGAGCAATCAGATCATGGCAGCAGTGCATTTGCACACATTTTTACTATCACCCAGTATGAATTAATAGTCATAAAACTTATGTTGCAACAATTAACTATTGTCCCCAAGCACTGCAATTTCAAGATATCCCAATCAACACACAATAACTTTCCATTCCTCATCTTCTATACACACAACTGCCAAGGCTTTCACTTCCTTCCAGAAGGAATTATCAAGCTGTATGATTCAGTCTGTGCATATATAAATATACATCTAATTATAACCAGATTTTAGCCTGACCTGTCTCTTAGAAATTCAGATAAACCTGTTCAACTGAGTTCAACAAACAATTCAGGATCTGCAAGAAGGTATTAAGTGGCTTTTATATGCTAGACTTTATGCTGCTACCTTATCTGTTTCAGTATAATAGCACAGGCCTATAAAACCTACAACACACAAATTTGTTTGTCTTCCATCTAAAATGGATGTTTGCCCATGCAGCCATTCCATGATAGATGTGTATGGGATAAAATCATGCACAATTGCTATTGAGCCATGGTTGCTCCCCACTGGTTCAGGTTCCATGTCCCCTGAGCGCACAGTGTCTGTCTGTCTGCTCACCTGGCAGCAGCGCTGAGCTGGCCTCTCAATGCTCTGCAGCATCCCATGCTGACACCAGAGACTGCTACTCTGCTAGCTTCTCCAGACTTATGATACTGCTGTGTGCCAGGAAATGGAAGTGAAGAAAGTTGTCAGATTAGGAAAGTGGCTGGAAGACACAGAGAGGCCTGAGGGAAAGGCTGAAATTAGTTTGGAGAGGCATGTGAGTACAGCAAGAAACACTGCAGATTCCTGTAGCTAAAGAAACAAACCAGCAGCTTCATATTAAAGCTGAATGCTGAGAAAGGAATACCCAGTTTCTGGTTTTAGAGAAAACAAGCATGGCAAATCTGTGCTCATAAGCTCAACATTAGTGAGGCAGTCTAATGCCTGCCAGCTCATTTGGGTGATACACCCATTAAAGCATTTACTCTGCTTTCCTTAAATGTTTCTTAACTTAGTGCTTGCAGGGATAGAGGTCCTTGGCAGCCTAAGCTGTTCTGTCAATCTAAGGATATTGAATTACTGCAGAAGAGGCATATACCATAGCTTCTGGCTTGAGAACTTAAAAAAAAATATTGGATTATCAAAACTGATAAGATTGTGGATTCAGAACAAGGCCAAAGTCCTAGTGCAGTCTATAATTAAACAATTCCATTCTTATTTTGAAAAAAAAAACCAAAACAAACAGAAACTGCCTCTTGCTCAAGAGTTTTAAAAACAAAAGCCACTTGAGACAGGAAAACTAAATCAACACAAAATGCTGCCAAAAGGGAAAATCCCAAGGCATACACAGGATCAACACCTTCCTCAGGCAAAAACCTGCTCTACATGATCTACTCCTGTATTTAAGCCTCCTGTGTCTGTAAACATGCAAGAAAAGAAATCTGTAATGCTTCAAACTCTGCCTTCCAATAACAAAGTGCTGCATATTCCTAATACAGCCCCTTAACAGGCTTACAAAATACTCAGTGCTCTTCTAACACCATTTGAGGTTGCCTTGCCTGTTAATAGCACAAGTTGTCTAAATCCAGTCACCAAACATTTGGCACAAGTTCTCAACTTCTTCTGTTATGAAAACATACACATATATAAAATAAACATGATTTCCCATCATGCTGCCCTCAGACATAAGCTCTAAGTGGTGCTGCATCCCTCATACACACGCATATCATCAACTGCACTCTCAAAACACAAGAAGAGATAATTAAACTCATTACAGAACAGGTCCAGCACAGGCAATTGCCAGAGGATTCTCCCTGCAGTGACTCAGACACTTGTTGACCAATGGGTCTCTGAATCAACAGTTTAATCTCCAAAGAACTGAAACCCTGGCAGAAGTTCTGAGCACTTGCAGTGCCAGGCTGGTGTCAATTATGCTGAGCACTGGGAGCAAGGAGACCACCTTTGTGGACTACAAGCCGAAAAAAGCCATGAGACAGTGGCCAATTTGTTTATCTTCCTGGGCTATATTTGAACTGGTGATTCACCCTGCCAGTCTTACTAATAACTCCTTCAGCTCTTCATTTCAGCCCCCTTCTCCAACCTCCAGAAGCCTTCAGAATTCAACTATTACTCTACACACACTTGAAGATGAAAAATGCTACTACTGTCGCCAGAAAAGACAATTCCACCACTTGGAGCATATACAGTTTTTTACTTTTAAAAGCTCTCTGAAATCAAAGAGCAGCTATGTTACTGGGCAAAACTGTGTGTGGATTCCCTATAACATTAATTTCTGTCATTTTCCTATTGAAGGCATTAAATGCTCACCTTTGCCCACAGAAGAAAAGCAGTAATCACTAATTACACTTTTATAATATCACTAAAGCTATTCTGTTTCTCAAAATGTTGCAGTAAACTTCTTTTCCTTTTTGGTCTCAAGATGCTTCAGGAATCTCTTCTGTTATTCTGAATTACAACTATAAAAAGTTATTCTTTGAAGTCTTTCTTAGATTTATTTGCTTGCCAAGAACTCAAAAATAGCTGAACAAAGCAGCAGCTACAAAGTTAGCTCACTATGAGGAAGCATCTGTGCTGTTCTCATTTTCTTGGCTTTTTGGGTGGGGAGGGTTATTTAAATGGTAAGCAACTGCTGTGAAGGAAGGGAAAAAATAACCAAACAAAAAAACCCACACTGAGTAAAATCTTCCAAGTTTTAGTACAATAAAGCATTATGAAGCTCCACCTCTTCTACGACAATGTTCAGTGAGTGGAATGGCCCAAAACTCCCTGTTTCAATTTACCAGATATCCAAAAGAAATCAGCAATAATGTTAGCAAAGCCTGCCTGAATAACTTGATCAGCCAGCTCAGGAATGTTTCCTCTACTGAGCACAGGGAGGAGAAAAAAAACCAGAAAGAATAAATCAAATAAACTGTCCCTCTCATGGCAAAGTGCTCACACTCCTGCCACATCTTGAAATTTCTGGTAGTGTCTTTACCTTTGCTCCACTAGACATACAGACACTGAACCAGAGTGCATCTCTGCAATATCAGCTAGAATGAGAACTGCAACATTGTCACCCCAGAAGGTGAAGAAATTCACTGCCCACATATGTGCATCTTTGCCTCAGAGTGGCATCTGTAAGTTACAGAAAGTGATGGTGACACATATCCTGCTAATTGGCATACAGCTCCTCAGCCTCCTCATTTTACAGCAGCTCTTGGCAAGCACACCATACCAGGAACCTACTTAAATTGCTAATTAATAACAGACTTGTCATTGGGAGGGTGGGAAAGGGTTAATCTTTTAATTGAGGAGTTCCTACAAAACAGAAGTAAATAAGAAACATGAACTTTACCAACCACGAGTTTCCTTTTAGTCTGTACTCAAACTAATTCAACAGGCAAAGCATTTTATGATTTTGACTCTAAACAGGCAGCACTATTCCTAACAAGAGAATACTCTCTTGTTTTTCCTGAGCAGTACAGGGGGATTTAACAAACAACCCAATAAAGCAGGGTGGGAACACATATTAATGGAAACTTCAGCTTCATATTTGATATCTAGATATTGGGCAATGAAATAATTCCTTTTTTAATTCCTTTTTATGGGACCCAGATCAAGCTGTCATATGAAAGTGGGAGGGAGTGAATACAAGAACGACCCAGTTGAAATGTTATTGATTCACTTGTGAAATGTACAACTGGAGAATAAATAAGACTTAAATACAATGCAATGTCACTGAAACAATATTTAGGGGCAGCTCAATAGTAATGCACATCTCATTTAGAACATTATTAGTGAAGTTTATGTTATTACTGTGATTTTTTTTTTCACCTCAGTAAGTGCTTCTGAAGAGAAAAGACATACAAGGGCTGTGAGTGGAGTTCTGAGGGCTGATTCTGCAATCTTGCCTAAACATAGCAAATAGTGAGTGATTAACTCACCAGTCACCATAGAAGAATCCTCACTCAAGGTGAATGGCAATTGCAGAATCTGTCCTGAGAACAGAATATTTCATATTCAGTACATATATTATGAAATAGTCTTACCTCAGTAAGAGCGTGCAGCTGTCCTTTATGCACACAGACACCCATAAACCTACAAGAAACAAGAAAAGAAAAGTGGTTTGGGCTTTTTTCCCCCCCTCTTTTTTGTTCTTTTAAAAAAACTAATATAGGATACAACAAAAAAGAAGGAAAGAGAAAAAACGCAGCCTCACAGACACTGCATACCTCACCACTGATTATTTAAACATCTCAGTACAAAAAATCATGTATCTACACTACAATATAATTTGAATTAGCAGTTCCAAGAGAGCACAGGAGACAGCTCAACCTCAAAATGGAAAGTTATTAATTTGACAATAAGCAAAGGCCAACATATAATGATTTATGCAGAAGGGAACAGTCTCAGAGGCCTATTTTAGGCAAGTTTAAGCCAAGTAATCCACTGTTGGTCTGCATAAACAGAAAATTACTTCCCTTTGCATTTTGCTGTTTAAGCATAAAGATGTTTCGTCCTATCCCATTCTTAACCACTCAGGAATATGAGGGCACATGTGCAATGCATACTTCCCCTCCCCAAACTCCTCTTTCCAATACTTGGATAGAAGCAAGTTTCAGTAGTATCCAGTATTCACACATTCCACAAGTGTTACCTACACAATTGCACAATTTTCAGACTCCTGCTGTTAATAGCAATGATTGCCACCCTTGGTTTCTCTGGAAAGCAACAGTATGTGCCATAAACAACTGAAAGCTCATTTTTACCACTATACAAGCTGAACTTAAAAGTGACAAAATGTAAATTAATGCTACTAGTAAACATCTCCCACGAGAAAGTTCAGTAAAGCTGAAATTTTAAACACTTTAGAGCCATCCCTGCACAGTTCAAGTGTTCATTCTTTATGCATTACTAATTCTCAGTTTTAGCATTTAGATTTTGGTCTCAGCAAGCAAAACCAAGTTGTCTATCATTTCCATAATGTTCAGAAATTTCCATTTTGCAAGTAAGAGGTAGACATGTATGGTCTCATTAAATGTGATGGGAATCTTGCAGACAACAACTCAAAGGAAAAGGACCTTTTATATCCTGAAACACTTCTGAATTTAAACACAAAATTATGCAAGACATGTAGTGCTAGTTCACCTAAGCTGCTTTTGAAGAAATGAATGATCCTCACTGTTCTCTTGTCTAACAGCTGACTGGTAAATTACAAGCAGCCAAAGCAAAATAATATAGGTAAGGTCCTTTGCATAATCTGAGCTGTGGAAATCTGTTTTTGTAACCCAAGAAGCAGCAAGACTTGAATTAGAATTTCTACTGCCTGCTCTCACCTCAAACGCTCAAACAATACTCCCTGAATACAGGAATTTTGAGAGACACTGAAAATCCAATTCCTCTTGTTTAATGTAGAATCACAGGGCATGATCAAGCCCTCAGGAGAAAGGGAAGCTTCTTTTAGATGTAGCACGTACCCAAAGCATTGCTTGTTCTGAGTTTCACTTCATACAGCAATCAACATATGAATAATTTTGTAAAGAAAGTGACAAATTAAACTTCCTGAGATGAAGAAACCCAGACTTCTACAGAGCATAAATCTATTTCTTAGTTCATTCTGAAAGGCTCCAGAGCTATCAGGCATGGTGTTAATAGCTTTATTCACAAGCAAAAATGGAAAGTACATAATTCCAATATATTACTTTCTCTAGAAGACAACATTCCAAAGTACTATCTTCTCTATCAATTACACAAAGTTAACCTGCTATGGCAATATTTTCATTCAACAAAAACTGAGATTAAGTAATTTAAAATAATAATGTTTTCATCTGTTTTGGTCAAGGGAAGTCTCAATAGAAACATATTCATTACCTTTGTGAACCTATGCTTAAGGCAGCAAAGACACATTGAATCAAGTCACCAAGAGTAAGAGTTTAAAAATTCTCACATGCTTAAGATTTCTACTAAGAATCAAAAATCAAAAAACAAAGCTCCATATCATGATCTCATGGAAAAAAAAGCTGGACAAAGAAACATTTATAAACCCCACATATTTAGAAACTATTACTCAGGAAAAGAGAAACCAAATACACTGATAAAGACAGAATTAATGAGCTTACAAGCAACATACTGAAGCCATTTAAACTTTGTGTGAATGAATCTCAGTTTTCAGGCTCTGGAAAATAGATTGATAGAACAGATCTCTAGCAATCCAAATTTCTGGAAAGCTTCTGCTTAGCTGTTTTATCTTGCAATAATAAGCCACTTGGTTAAGCCAAGAACTGCTACAAGACATTGTTGGAAAGGATTTCCACTAAAAGCTGCTACTGGGAAATACAATTACCAAGCAAGATTTAACATGGTTTCAGTTTCTGAGATTGCCCCAGATGAGATTCCAAGCTGTGTGGATAGGAAGCTGACATGCTGGTCCAGCACAGCTGAGATTATTCCTGTTGGCCAGACACACTGTCTCCTGAGCCAAAATTTGCTTGTAGGTGAACTTCAGCAGAATGTCTTGTCAGCCAAAGGTTACACTTCCTATAAGCATTTCTAGCTGGAAAGAGCTCCAGTAGGCCAATCATCCACAAAACAGGAGATCATTTGCAGATTTTAGGAAGTTTACTTTCAAGACAGTGTATCTGGCCTTATCAGCAAGCTGAAACACTTCCAAAATCTGGTTGGAAAAGTTTTCCTAGAAGCTGCAAATAGAAAGGACGATACTTCAGTCCACCCAACTAAACACAGTGCAGCACATTTCCACTACCAAATGCTTTCTAACAAATGTCAGCAATCTATACACATGTTGGAAATCTCATTTTATAAACAATCAATCTGGAAAACCTGTCCTCCTAAAGAAAACCAAGAGAAGTCTGGATATTTCTTAGTCCTTCACAGTGGTTACACAAACCACTTGCAATTCGGTCAGATAGCAAGGGAGAAAATCCTGGACAAAAAAGGGGAGACGAAACACTGTAGCTTCAGTCTGAAATCTTTGCCCTAATTTATCAAGCAAAACTAATATCCAGATCATATAGCCTCTGTGGATATCCAGACACTGAACACATGCTTCCAGTTAAAAGAACTTCACTGGGACACATTCCTGCCCTGTGGATAAACCTGGGGCAGCTACAGTTCAACAAAAGAAATTGATGCCCTCAAAAATTTACTGCTTGTATGAGAAAATTCAGCACTTTGATAACATTAAACAAAACAAACCAAGCACACCAATGGAAAAGCCTCTAGTACAGGCTCAGTAACAGAGACAAAAGGTCAGAAAAGACACATGCTTTATTCATTGCACTGATTTGGAGAAGGAAGAGGGCAAATAAAAATATTAAGTCTGCATTAAGGCCCTCCTTAATGGTGTAGGAACCATGGTGCTAGATTAAAAATGTATTTTAAGTTTTCTACACTTGCATCTTGATTCTAGAAGAGGTAAGGCATTTAATCTATAATTTCTGTAACATACTATACACAACACATACAGCCTCTCTTCTGCTGCCTTGTACATTGTTTTTCTAAAATACTCCTTTTTGATAACCACGTTACACAAAGAGAAGAAAAAGCAGTTTTCTTTCCTGTTAAAGCACTGTTCAGTACAGGACAAAGGATGTTAAAAGACAAAATCCATCCTTCTGGCTATTGTAACAAAGTCCATCACAAGCAATTTTACCAAAAGGAAGGTTTGAAAGGATAAAACTAAACACAAAAAGAAATCCCTGGTATTGTGTTCCCAGAGTGATAGATTTGTCTCAAAGGGGATGAAATAAAATTCTTCTTGAAGGGAGTGCATGGAATATGCACACAGTGTGCTTATTTGTGTGCTGCACACACAAGAAGGTGGATTTAATCAATGAGTCAATCTGCCTGCATGCTCACAGCCAAACACGCAGCAATACCTCCAAGTGCTCTCACGAGAATGCTTAAGACATGAGCTAAGACTTTCTGTGTACAGAATGTTTTAAATTAAGTCCCCAAGGTACAGAGCAAATAAAGAAATACTTTTTCATGCAAACAATAGTGATATTAAAGACTGAAATTCTACCTCAAAATTGAAGATACGCCAATTTAAGAGACAGCACAAGAGATGGAGAATCATTGGTAGCACACCACTTCATTTGTATGAGAAAAACACATCTGTAAGATATTACCAAAAAAAAAAAAAAGCTATCAAGTCTCTCAGGCTGTAGACTGAAGGCTCCCAAGCTCAGGACACAAGGATGGAGATTTCTTGACTCCTTTCCAGACCAATTTTCTTACTTTGATTTGGGTGAAAACTCATGACTACAGCAGCACATCAGCATTCAGGAAAGTAACAAAACGGTAGAGCACATCTGCAAGCATACAGCAGACCTTTCATAACCATGGTACTTGATCTAACCCAACCCTTGAACAGCACTGCCCTTTAAGCAGGACACAAACTAATAAAGAAGTGGAAAAATGCTCCAAACCCCTGTTTTCCCTAACCCCAGCAATTACAGTCTCGCCATGTATCAGCTAACTTGTATTACAGTGGCTATAGTAAACATCACACAGTACAAACCCCAACCTCAGCTCACTTTTCCACACCTCCTCTCACCATCTGTCTGAGGGAAGATGTGATAAAACCAGCACATCCCACAGCCAAGGCAGGAAGAAATGTAGATAAGAGGAAGAAAAGCCATTTTAATTCTCCATGTTTAACTTGTATGCAGGAGTGAGATGGAGACAGGAGATGAGGTTGATGGCAGAAACAAAGAAAGCACTCCTTGAACACCATTTGTCTGCTTCTGCCCTGTCCACTCCTAAAATGTCCCCAATCTGGGGAAAAATCAGCAAACCAAAAAGATAAGCAGGTCTCATACATAGTTTGTTATAAACACCAGACAGTGACTGAACAAAAAGCTACTACATTGTAGTTAACACCTACTCTGCGCCTCTAGAATCACATCTGCTAGCTGAAATAGAAAACAAGAGGAAGGCAGACAAAAAAAAAAACCTCCCAAATCCCCAATTTTTTACCATCATGCCTGTGTAGCTGCATCAGTCTTCTATTCTAAAATATCCTTAACAGACTGAAAAAGAAGTTCTATTTTTTGCCAAAATAAATCCTCTAATAGAGGGCAGCCTCTCATTTTCTTCATGGAAAATACATTAGAAGCTTACATAGACACATATATTTGACCACTGGAATCTTTATGATCCTACCATGGGGACGGTAGACTTACTGGGGACTTGGTAAGTGAAAACTAAAGTCTTCACTTACATCTCTCTTCTAATCAAGATGGATCTATATGGCTGGCCAAGAGCAGAAGCTGACTGCAGAAATACTGAAATGACTGTGGAGATTTAAAGTTAGCCTTTTACTCCATGGCAAATAAAGCCTGTTGCTTTTAAAGCCTAAATACCCAGATCAGTACTTCATCAAGTAAAACTGAAACTCACCAAGAGAAGCTGAAACACCTTGACCCAATTCCAACTCCTCAAGATGTGCAAAAGCATCAGTAAGGTAAAAACATAGATGCACCTTTAGGTAATCTCTACTGAGCTCAGGAATCGAAGGAAGTCAGCAACTACTGACAAACTCACACTTCAGAAGAGTGACCAGAGTCTGGACTAGAACCTCAAAAAGCATCTGTAACTCTGAAAAGGAGTTTATATGGACAGCACAGAAGGAAAAGCAATTTCAAATAGTCAGCAATATTATTAGTCACATCAGTACAATAAACAGCAAAAATACCAAAATCTCCACGTTAACATCTTGAAGCTAGCTGTGGGCACATGGGAATTGACAGCTTGTAAAAAGCTCCTATATATTTTAGAGCACAGGCAAAGGGATGGGTTTTTTAATTACCCGAAGGATAATGATGATCCTGGGCTACCAAATGCACTCCAAGGAAGAAGAACCTCTTCTTTCCATAACACTTAAGTATATAAACTACAGAAGAGCTCTTGGACAAAAACACTGATTTAATAACAAATCTGAGGTATTACTCATCAGGATGTTCAAAAACACAACCACACTCCCAACTTAAGGAAGGTTTTAGTGTACTAAAATAAATGCCTCATTGCTGGATCTGACTTTCACTTTCTAAAACATTAACTTGCTATCCTACACGTTTAGATAGTTTGAGAGCAGATTGTGGAGGCTGTGAAGCCAGTATTTACCCAGTTCCATAATTTGACAAGCCATTTGATGGCAGAGCACCTTGCAGCCCTCACCTGGTTCAATTAACCACTGCACAATATGATCTCAACATTTCGGCCTAAGAACTCATTACTATCCATACTGGCTAGCAACAGGAAGGAAAGAAACTTGTTTACAGTGGAAGTTAACAGTAGGCAGCCCCAGAGCTCAGAGGAGATGAAGAAGCTCAGAGATGTATTATGTAAAAATCAGAGGACACCTTCAAGGCATGTGGAAGAGCTCCAGAGGCTAATCAATAGAGAAGTGAACTTGATGCTAGTGACAAAACACCTTACTCATGAACATAGAAGAACTTCAAAGGAAAGAAATTAGGTGAAGAAAATATTTAACAGCAAACTGAGATAGTTCATAGCCCCAGGAAAAGTTATATATTAGAACTTCTTTGAAGAGGATGCTCCCTTTAAATACTAATACAATCTTAAAATTTCCAAAAATAATCCCAGAAAATGTTTCAGTGGGAACAGGTTGCTGTAGAACATTTCCTAAAAACTCCTCAGCAATACAACTCAGCTGCTCTTATCTGACAGCACAATGTTGTCAAACAAGCAACACAACCTCTCACCACTTTAAGTGCAAATTAGCATTAATTATTTTTGTGTTTCTAAAGTGGGAAACAGCTGTTTCACAAGACTAGCAGAAGCACTAATGATTTACGCATCTATGAAATCTAAATAGAGAGGCTTGCATGTGTGTGTTTATATAAAAGTATATACAGACAGACAGGCGGGTAAAATTTAAGAGGGGCAAAATCTTCTCCCAGACATAAAGAAATTGAAAACACTGCAGTAAAATTTAGACAAAAACTTAAATGGCACATAATTAACATATAAAACCATCAAGTTATCTCCTACACAGAAAAGTAGTAGTTTTTACTGTGTATTATAATTCAGTAAAAAACCAACTAAAACTGTTTTCTCATTTGGATTTCCTGTAGGAATAACTCTGCTCCCTGTAGCAAGGGGACTTACCTAACAGATAAGAAAAAGACAGTATTTTACCAGAGCCTGCTTTTTTTGAAGAAGCCTCAAATCAAGCTATTCATAAATCAAATGCAGTTTATTCTTCTAAACAACCTGTGCAAAGATAGACCATTTCTATTTAAGTAATTTATTTCTGATGTATTCACTCATACCTGCTTACTTGAGCACAAAACATTTCTCTGCCAATCCTGTGTAATAACTGGAAGAACAAATGAAATTCCTTCTCTGCTTCATACATAAATCAATACATTATTGTTCTTCCTTCAGGACCATCTGTGTAACACTGCTGATTTCAAATTATTCATAGGCTCCAAAGCCAGAGGGGACCCGTACATCACAAATATGATCTCTTTTACTTCACAAGACACCTAAATTTCAGGAGTCACTCAGGACTGAGCACAATATTTTTTATTCTCAGCAACACCTCTGTAATCCCATTCAAGGGAAGTCAGGGTTATATTTGGGTACAACTGAATGCTTTTGGCCTGTCAATATATCCCTTTTCTACTTTCCCTCATCCCAACCCAAATTAAATTATTGATTTTGAACAGAGCTGTAGAGCTAGATTTTTTTTTTAATAAGATTTACCAACTACACAAAGTTGATAAAGAAACTGATGAAGTGTACTGAGTTGATGATTCTGACAACGCCAATTTTACTTTGGAAAGTTACTCTTTCCACAAACCTTATTAAAAAAGCAGCTTTATCAGTCCCAGGGTCATATGCTGCTTATCAAAGGATTTAGAAAAAAAGGAAATGAAGGAAAAAAATGTAGGGAATCAATAAAAGACACAATTAATGATCCTGAAATCTAAATAACCAGATAGATAACATAATTTAAATTAAAAAAATAAGAACAACAACACACAAACAGAAGGAGGAGTTGCTGGGAATGCACCTCACCTTGGAGCAGAGAAAATGGACTAGGAACTGGGATAGATCACTACAACACTTGAATAAATATATTATGATAAAACCAGCACAGTTTACAAAGAGTAAGAATTCTTTAAATTCACAGGTTTTTGAGGTTTTAAGAAAAAGAATAATAGAAAACAGACATGGAAAAATTGAATGCTCCTTACAGATATTTCAATTGCTTCTGACATGTGTCCTCATAAATACTGAAGGAAACACACAGGATAATATTGATACAAATCAGCTGATGAAGACTGAGATAGGATTTCAAGGATCAGAAAAATCGGTTATAAAGGATTTTAGGAATCAGTATTATGTCTGTACTATGTAACAGAATGGTGAAGAAAAGGAAATTAAGTAACAGAGTTCACTGTGTCTCCAAAAATTTCAGAAAGAACTGAGATCAGAAATGGATCCCAGGTGTGCAACAGCAGCTTAGGAGAACTGGTCATTTGGTGCACTGTCATCACATCTTCAAATTTCATAACGTTATGGCTTCAGCCAATTATGTTAATTGCTTGTCACATCACCATAGAAGAGAAACCAAGACTAAAATGGCTTAAGGAATAACAAGATACACCTTGGAACATTTTGGATTTGCATGCAGTAATCTAATGCAAAGCAAGAACTACCCTTTTCCTTCCAGGAGCATATAAATTAGATTAGTTCACCTCTAGCTTCTTTTCTTCAGTCCTTTTTATCCCACCTTGCAATACTGCAATAAGAAAATCCCAAAAACTAAGAAGCAGACCTAAGACTAGGGAACAGCTATGGCACTCTGCATTGTTTAATTTTAAGATTAGTAACAGTAAGTTAGTTGAATAGAGTTAAATTTGCAATAGCTTAAATTCACAAAAAGAAGCCAAATTTCACTCTTCATATCACTTTATTGATTCATCAGAAATTTAAAACATGAGCACCTGTTTTGCTCTGACATAAGTTACTCATTACTGGCAAACTCCAGATACCAAAATTATGTCCATGTTTGGGTTTTTTTCTCTTAAGTCTTCTTCTTCCTCCCATTCATCTATTAAATTAGCCATTGATCCTAACACATTCAGAACAGATAAATCTACAACAAAAAATAACTAAACAAAAATTGGAAAGAGGAGAGCCCTACTAAGGACAACCTATCTCTAGATGTTTCAGAAAAAAGCCAGTGTACCTTAAGATGTTCGGATGTGACAGTCTATTCATAAGTTGAACCTCTTTCAGCATGTTTGCTCTGTTGCTGTTCAGTGTGTTCATCTTCAAAGCCATTACCTGGTCTGAAGTTCTGTGCCTTACCTATTGGATAGAAGCAAAAAATGGTAAGGATATGAAATGAAAGACTGAAGAACCAGTATTGTTGTAGTGCAATGTAGAGATTCTTCATGACAAAAGTGATCCATACACCAATTTCTGCAGCCTTTATCACAGAGATGACTTTCTAAAAGCATACTATGCAAATGTGAAATGGCATTTGCTCTTCTCTTGCAACTCATGATGAAAGAAAGCTTGAGAAGTTGAAAAATCCCCAACTATCAGCTCCTCAGAACAAGTGAACGAAGGCATCTGCTTGTACACAAAGTTTCCCACTCCAAGACCTATGAAACTTATTTTCATATCCTCTTTTTCCCCCTGCAGATGTTGCTGTCATTGTTCACAGAATGTGTTATACAAGGACCTGTTGCTTACAGCTACAGGCAGATTTTGGAGATACTCAGTGTTTACTTCTGAAAACAGACTATGATCCA
>NW_005054347.1:3289306-3307553 GCF_000277835.1 Geospiza fortis
GCACCTTGTTCAGCATGACTCTCCCCAGGCAGAAATGCAGGGCTGTGGCCATTTCTAACTTGCTACTCAAATTAGCTCATCTGTCAAGTGTTATGTAGATGTGTGCTACTATTAGAAAGGAGCTGTCACAACAGTGAAAGTAGTGAAAGGCTTACCAAGCCTTTGAATTTCCTTGCAGTTGGGCATTCCCACACGCATACTGGTAGTATTCATGGAAATTATGTTCCCATTTTCTTCCTACAACAGTACCTACAGCTCATAAATAGAAAACATGTATTTCTCAAAACACTGAATTAACCCTCATGGCAAATTCATTCATGTTATGGAGATTAGCTTAGGAAGGTCTGTGTTCCAGGAATTCAAGACTCATCAGCTTTCTAATTTAAAACTGAAATCAACATTATGACTTAGGTACATACAAACTACCTACATTTTAAACAACAGCAGCCTGTCTGCTTTTATTCTAGAAGACTGTTCATCTTTTCCAGTACGAGGCTCCTTTAGCTGTGATATGTTAATTACAGAAAGAAAACCTGAATCCATGATAAGCAGATGCAAGAAGAAAATGGGGTATGGTTTTGAAGGTAAGGCTCTCTCCCTGGCAGCTCTGAGGCAGCAAGTGATACCTATTTTCAAGTTTTATTTGCACACCACTATGTGCAAAAAGAAGGGACATGTTTCAGCTAAACATCTCATCTAGACACAAAGCCCATGAATGCAGCACAGGGATGTACAGGGAGGAAAGGGTGTCATGTTTCAGGTGTGTGTCTGGTTTAACACTTCTAAGTTGCCTCTTGCTGTCCTAGTTTCAGGTATAGGGTAGCACTGGAAACATCCCAGGTGAGTGTGGTAAACAACATCGAGGCACTGAGTAGAAAAAAAGCCCTCAGATGCTCTTCCTCCTGCTTCCCCCCTGCTTATGTACATGAGCTCCTCAAATGCCTCACCTACAGTCACCCAGTAATCCCAGAGCAAGAAGGATCAGGGAAAGGGGGTGGAGAAGGATACAGAAACCAGCGCTGAGTAGAAACCAACAGCAAGTTCACAAGCATGGCACTGCTCCTTTCTGTGGTAATATTGGTTTTAAAATAAAACTGGTCAAACTACAGCTTTAATGCATTACAACAAGATAACCTAGAATCATTCTCAACACAACCTGTCTTGCCTGTTTGGCATGCTTATTGGTTTTAAGCAGGATGATTGCATGTTAAGTTGATGAGGTTTATTGTTACTTGCTAGGTTTCTTGTGTCAGTTGTGTACTTTCATTAATTTTTAATTTTACCCAGCCAATTTGAATGAACAAACTAAGTTGGACAGGTCAATGTCTACGCAGAGACTTTTAAAACATATTTTAGTTATACCTTAGTTTGACTAGAAGTAATACCTTGGGTTGGGGGGAAAAGTTTAAAATGTTTTCATAGACTTAGAAAACTTCAACAATGTAAATTTAAATAAAGAAAAAAGGACTACCCTTTGAACCTATACACAGCAGCAGCTAAATCAACACACTTCCTCTGAGACAAAGGTTAGGAATCTTGGCTGTTGTGGTGGAGTAATTTGGGGTTTTCAGGGAAAGAATTTGAACTAACTTAATTCCTACAGTCTGAGATGCTCTCAACAGAATTTCCTCAGAAATGAGCTTTCCACCAACACAGAAGCTTCAAGGTCTGCCAAAAGGGAATGAATACAGGTAGAAGGTGATCAGGAACTCAGATGGAATGTGGTCTTAAACAGTATTTGCCTTCTCATTAACTCTGCCAGCTACCTCTTAATTTCTTGCCCATTTCTATAATTCATTCAGTTTCATGCCAAAATTTCCTGCTCTTTTGCCTCAACTCTGAAGTAAAAGTAGAATTTATCACAGGACCTTTTTCCTTGTTCAGACTGCTTTTCTTAAGCTAAGGAAACCTCAGAAAAGAAGATGGGTAACTTTTTGGGTCAGTGCATCCTGCATGCTTCTTGGATATTTAGGTCTGATACGCAACAAGAAGTGGTCAACAAGTGCTTCTCAAAGGTCTGACTGTCCACAGCACTAACTGCACATCCAGAGAAAATGGAATTACTTTTGCAAAGATAAAGCTTTCCATCCTCTCTTTTAGGCTATCCTGCAGTCTTTCCCATCTTGACAGACTGAACAAGGTTTGGTGGCAAGGTCAGTAGGCTTTTCTTTTGTTTTATAAAATCACTTTTCCCATGCTTGGAAATTTCTCGACTTTCTTACACATAGAGCAGCAGAGTCTGTCCAATTATCTGGTCTCTAAATAGTACCCAACATTGCACTATGTTTTGTTTCACTTAAAGGACACAGTAAGGTAACACCAGCAATTTTATTTGAAGTTCTGTATATTCGTCAGATGTCGGAGGATGTATTTCTACAAGATCTGACAGAACAGCAAAATTCCTAACCAAACCAAGGGAGAGGGGGTAAAAAGGGGACTCTTCCTCTTGTTAGTCATCCTTTAAGCAAGGAGGAAGAAGCAGAACTGGAGGTGAGAGGGCATCTGTCTCAAGAGGACAATACTCAATATTATGAATAAAATCAATTATCAGTTTATAAATTATGGAGCACAGTGCTAATCACCTGGAATACACCTAAGACGACCCATGTTCTCTCCTCTGAAGCACAACTGGCAAATAGCATTTCTATGGCAAGAACAAATTGACAACAAGGAACTGACAGGTTCTGTCTTTAAGGTCTCAGTCAAACTGAATTATCAACATGGAAGGAGCTGTCAGCTCTGCCCTCCATGCCTACTTACCCATCAGTCATACCCTAGACAAAATTTGTGTCTCTCCTGGCATGCCTTGCCAAAGCCCTGCAAACTATTTTGTTTTAATCCTTCTCCTTTCAGGCCACCTCTGTGCTATAAAAGCATGGAAGTCATGCTTCAACCACCTGACTCTAGAAGGAAAATTAGTAAATATTTTGGCAATACTGCTGATCCAATTTAACATTTGTTTACAAGGCAGTTTGCCTCAGGCATATGCCTGTATACTCAACATAAACAGGGATTCACTCATGCAATTCAGACCTCTCACTGATGCAACTTGCAGGCTGCTGTGAAGCTTTCAAAGCTGTTGACATTATTATTAATTATGGCTCCTTGCATATCAGATCAAATAACCTTTCAGCAATGTCTGGATCATGGCTCTCTGCTTAGAAACATTCTGACAATCCTACAGCTGCTTTGCTCATGCTTCCAGCTTCTCAGTCTGCTTACCTATGTGTGTGACTCCATCTCCAAGGTCACAGTAACCAGATATTGCCTCCCTGTTTTATTGCTGACTCTTAAACTGTCCCTTTGCACTCTGATTCTCCTAGGATCAAAGCACTTTGGACATAGACCTGGCTATGGTTACCTGTGTGGTTCTGCTCACATCAGACCATGTTCTGATCCTTACCCCGTTCTTCAGAAGAAAGTGGGAAATAGAGGAAGTCATGGATACAGGTAAAGAAATAGTGATGCATTTAAAGGAAATCTCATAACAGTGATTCAGCAGGGCTCACATTCCAGAGAAGTATCACTATATAAAGTCCATGAGGATTATCGTGCAAAAATTGGTGGGTTCAATGTTCAGCTTGCTACTTAGCTGTAAAGTTCTTCATTGCTAAAAAAATTAAATATAATTTAGATTATTATTTATCTATTACATCATATATGTCTGTCAGAGTTCTCTGAAAATCCAAACATTTATATTACTTCCACTTTCTGCTGGACTAAAGGGGAGGTATTTTTAAGCAATAGCTGAAATCTAGCCTGATTGCATCTTTCACAAGGCCCTTTTGATCTGTATTCACTGTACCTTTCCAGGTGGCCCTGGAATAAACATCTGAAGAACATTTCCTAATACTGATATTGTAAATCTGCCAACACAGCTTTCAGCTGTGCTCCTAGTTTTTCACTGCATTTTCATTATTTTCCAAATCATAATTATATAGCTGGAAGTATTTTGTCACAGTTCTCTTCCGAAACTTAACATTTAACTGTTTTCCAGTTTTTCCTTACCTTCCCCTCCTTCTGGCATCCAGCCTCACTGCTTAAATACATTTACAGATCTTTACTTATACAGCCTACTCCATAAAATCATATTGCTGCTCTAGCACACACACCAATTTTTTGTTCATTCTTTCACACACTTTGGTCTTCATCTGGCCATTTCACCTTCACCTTTGCTACCATGTATCCAAAGTACCATTTTTAAAGCAGTCCCCTCTGGTCCAAATATTTCACCTTCCTTGCATTTGCTTCTCTGTCTTCATTTGATTTACAAATATTTTCTCTTTGATGACAAGAGACGAAGACATTCCCTTAGCTACCATTCTAGGCCATTTGCACTAAATGTTTTACAAAGTTTAATTTTGACTGAGTTAACAATAAAGCTTGAGGCACGTGAGATGAAGCAGTAATCAGAGAGAAAAGGCTTCATCATAAGAGTGCCTACCAAATGACAGGAAAAAAGTCTTTCACAAGGAAGCACACCAGCAATTTGGCTCTGATACAAAACTTCTCTCAAAACACAGACTACTTCCTTGCTGTGACAGCAGAAGAAATATTTTTTAAAAACACAGGGTCAGCTGTATTTTATCCAAGTCCCACAGTCAAGCCACCAAGTCATCACACTTACAGGGATGTATATTCACACCTCAAGGACGAATGTGCAAGAAGAATGCCTTAACTCTATGGTTGATTGGAAAAGCTCCCTTCAGCAAAGATAAACCTGCTCTTCAGCTCAGATCATAGTGCTTATAAGACTGTAATCTGAAATGTTTTTATTAACATTAAAATGTACCCACTGTCAGATACACACACTCATAGCAATGACACCTGTATCAAATCAAAAATTTCATATCACTAGGAAAATGACAATGACAATTGGAAGCTAAAAGAAATACCCCAGTTCAGATAAAAGTAAGCTGCTATGTTGATGCCAGAGAGTCAGATGGGTTGTGGCTGTTTTCCGAGCAGTAATACAGAATGTCACTATACTACAACTTCTTGCAGCAAGAAGAGAGACACGCCAAATGTAACAAAACTTTGCCAAACAAAACTAGTCAGCATGTGCTACAAGAGCTTTAGCACAGGTTCAGAAGATCTACAGAAACTAGGCACAAAACAAACCCCAAAACCTTTCAAAAGGCTGCCAGTAATTGATTCTACTAATTTCTAATGCTAAAAAGAGTTGAGAGAAATACACAGAAAAACCTGGAGTCTTTACCATTTTCCCTTTAGTACAAAAGCTCAGTATTAGTCAAACAAAGGTCCTAATTTGATAACTTTAGTAACTTCCAGCACCACCAATTCAGCAAAGAAATATATTAAATTCCTAGAGAATATTCCACATCTACGGTCAAATTATCCAATTATTTTTCCAAACTAAAGTGAATTTCTAATCAGTAATACAGCAGTACCATTGATACTTTGTAAATCCACTTGTGTGCCAAAAAACCCTAAATTTTTCTTTTGTATTTTGTTTTTCTTCATTGCCCACTGTAATCTAGAACCAGAGCCCAAAAGAGAGAACCCTTTTATTTTAAACAAACCATTTATTGATAGGAATCTGTGCACATATCTCTGCCTCTGCCATTAACTTGATCTCAATCAAGCCATAAAGGCAAAAAGAGACTACAGTCTTATTTTGAGAGAAAGCACAAATTCATCAGAGGACTATTGTTCCACAGTTTGAGATGAGAAATAAACAGGCACAGCCCAGGGTGGAGAAGTTGACTGATTCTGTAGCCAGTTCAGCAGAATGTAACCATATAAACTTTCCTCTGCAATCCAGGACATGGAACACGGACACTGGGTGAGCACTGCTTTACCACAGCCTCAGTAAACAGCTCAGCCATGTACTTTATACCTGAGTAATATTATAGTCAGGAAAGAAAAAGAAATAATGAGTCTGAAGTCCATAACTGAGAGCTTATTCCCAATTTTCAATGTTAGCTATCTTCAGCTCACTGAGCAGCCCTGAGCATGCTACTCCCTTTCTTTTGTTACCTAACTGGTCTATAAAATTGAGGTGATACTATCTACCTGCCAGAAAACTGGAAGATTGACATCTGCAAATGACTGCTGTAACATCCAAGGACAATATATAATCAGATACCATATCTGTGTTCCTATTTTCCCATTTAATTTTTAATACTTATGGTTAAATATTTCCCATGTTACTATGGGTTTATCCTGTATAAAAGATAATGATACTTACATAATCTGCAGATGCTTTTGAAGAAATCGATACTTTGGACTGAGTTTTCCTGATACAGAAATTGGAGCTTCTAACTTTTACAGTATATGAACAATCTGGCAGTGAGTACACAGTCACCTCACTACACCAATAATGTCATCATTGGTATTCAAACACATTTGTGGGGTTTCTTTTCAAAACTTTATGGGAGCCTTGAAAGTTCTGTTTGGGGCAGAAATAATTTCCTTAGATTTCCTTTCTAAATCTTTCAAATAAGCATTACCACGCATAAGTAAGGAAGTCCATCTCACCTTTCAGAAGGGAGCCCACCGACATACAACTATTGCTATCATAATCACAGCACTTAGAATTTGATCACAACCACAAATAAAAAGAGAGCAGAGAGCAGGAAGAGGCCACATTTTGCTTACTTGAAGATACTTCAGCTTTTATAAATTGATACAGTTAATAACTTTCAGGTTACAGTCAAAAGAAAAAAAATCTAAGTAATTTCTTGTTATTTAAGCCTTCATGAAACTGCTCTTCTTGAGAGTTAGGTTCTTAGACAAGCAGCTAATTAAATATGCCATGCAATTTCTTATGTCTCCTCATGGCCTGTGAAGGCTAGGAAGCACAGGAATTGGATTTGCAGGACTTAACTGCAGGCAGCTGATGTGAACGGTACAAAGCAGCAGCAGTGAGTCAGTGTGAGACACATTGTCAGCTCCGGATTAGTTAACAAAGCAACGCTGTCTCGGTATCGATCACTCCAGCCGATGTTTCAGAGCTCTGTCCTCTCCTCAACCCCTAATGCCACCAGACCATCAAACACAGGGCCCCCACCTTGCAGAGCTGCTACCAGTGCAAAGGGCCCTGCAGCCACCCCAGAGCACCCCAGGCAGTGCCAACCTCAGTGAGGGACAGCAGCTGTGGCAACTCCCCGACACAGGAAGCACATGGATGGGAGAAGTTGTTCCTACACTTTGGATAGGGCCTCAGCATCTATTGGGAAGAAGTTCCAATGATTCACTTCCAATGGCTGCTAAGGAGCTATGGAGAAGCATTCCCTATGGATCTGACTGTAAGCATCTCTATTTTGTTAGTGCCACCAATAGTAATTTGCAGTTTTCATTTTTACATTTCATATTAGGCAGTAACACGTGCATTTGTATGCATTAACATCACAGTCACTCCCCAGGCACAGGTAATGAAATCCACCACTGAAATATATTTAACTGTCCCCTGGTGCCAATCCCAGTAAATAAGAGTCCAGAGAGGTGCCTCAGAGGTATCTCACAAAGCTTTTAAGTGATGCACTCTTGTTCTCTAGGCGCAGTCATGTTAACACTGGACATATGCCAGCACAGTTATTTGAAGAACAGTAAATCAGCACCTGTCTCTCAGTATCAGCTATGAATGAGCTTACACAAATGTGCATGTTTGCCAGCTGGCAAAACACAGAAAATCCCAGAGCTGCCAACCCAGCACATCTCCATCCAGAAGAGAAAACTAAACAGATCTCATTTAACAGTGCTTGAGAAATTATTATGGAAAACAAGACAAAAAAGCACACAAACATTTCAGTGCCAAGGGAATCTTGCCACCTGTTTTGCCCTGGGAAAACTGCACAATGATACCCAGATTGGCACTTTTCCGACAGGAGGAAATCAAAGGCCCAAAGGACTCTGAACTACAGCAGTCACTGTACTAAACACAAATCCAAATGGGGGTTATCTCCAATTGCAGGGTACTTGTTACAGTATCAGTGTCTTTCTTACTGTTGACAGAATTTGTGAGCACTCTTTCTATTTGTGAGGACAACAAAGACTTACCTCGGACATGCCATGTATCAGCTCTTCAGCAAGGCTGAGGAGAGGCCGGGTTTTCAAGCAGGTAAAAAATCCATTTCAAAATGGACAATTTTACATTAAACGATGTTCCTTTTTTTTTCTGACAGAATTCTTTAACATCAAGTTTGTTTCAGTGATTTTTATTCTGCCTTTTTAGTCTTCAAACAAATTGTTCATTTCAGGGTAGTTCTATCATATTTTCTAAACATTTCTTTCTTCAACAGAAAAGCTGTCTGACACAATCAGAGAAAGTGAAACATAGTGTAAGAACTGTTTCACCCTGTTTTAATTTGTGTTACTCAATAGAGTTCTAGACTTGACTGTAGTGATGCCAAGCAGGACTGTAGGAAGAAGCATTATGGAAGTATAGTTTTGGAAATTTTCTTAAAATATTTCAACAACACCACTAAAGACAAGGCTTTCATTAAATCTGCAGCCCGGTTCTCCTTCAATCCCAGTGTTTCCTCAGCTGATGTTTTAAGATGATTATAACATGCATATCTTAAGACTTCTACCCAGAAAATAAATTAATAAAAACCAGAACTTGTTTCAGATAGCAAGTATGAGTTAGCTCTCCATTCTACCTTGTATTTCAAAGCATTTTTAATTCTGCTAAAAGTAAAGGTGCTCCACACTTAAACATATGCAAATGTCATTAAAATTCAGAATTCCTAAGTGGGGAGGAAGTGAGTATTTTGCCCCGATGGTACAATCCATAAAGACTAACAACACAGATGAGGTTTTCAATTCCTATATTCATGATCTGTTGGAGCACAGCCTATTTATTAGTACTTCTCCCTGTAGCCTATGCCCCGTAAAAGCATTTGCTAATTAAGTGACAAGGACTAGGATGACAGCAGCTTGGCACCTCAATGGCAAAAGAAAAACAAACCTTAGCAAGAGGAAGACAACTGTCTGGGTAAGTGGTTACCATAAAAACCATCTTAGCAGTTGGAGGAAGGGCTCCAAAGGATTGATACTTCACACATCAGTGTGAGAAAAATCAAACTCACAAGAGTTCTGCATTTATCCCTCAGTTCCACAATGGTGCTGCTTCCTACTCCTGACAAGAACCAGAATAGAAAGAAACAGATCAGAATCACCTCTCTAATAAAACCCCCGAGTTTGAAGTGAAGTTTCAGGATTATTCTAGCCTCCTTGGCTAGATTACATAATACTGCGACTGTATTCCCAAACAATTAGTAGCTTGTTTCAGCACCATAACTTCACAGAAGAGACCTTTAGCCTCCAATACCTTACTTCCGTCACCTTGAGCAAGGTGAGTTTCCTTCACTAGTCAAAAGGAAAAGATTTTCAGCTTAAAATTCAATCCTATAAAAACCTAGGCCAAAAGGTATAGATGGACAAGAAGAGTTGCTGTCTGTTTTTCTAACTGGCATCATATCACACGGGAAGGGCAGGGACAAGAACAATGGCTCTACACCTGAGTGAGGGAAGATAGGCCTTGGTCAAATGGGGGTCACTTTTCAGTCACAGAGCGTATTCCCCATGCCTAAAAGATCAAATATTATATCTGCAAAGCCAAAACGTAGGATAATCCACTTACTCATTCCCTACTCCTTTTCCACCCTAAAAAGATGGCTTCTGCCACTATTTGTCATAAGCAGACCTTGAAGTATCTCATTTCACTTGATGTGGCTACAGCAGTCTCAAGAGGAAAAAAAACCACACGTCAGTTAAAAAAAAATCCTATTGTCTAGACGATGACTTTCCAAATTTGGTGGTATTGTACTGCTGAAAGCTAAAACTTCCTCAACACTTTACCAAACTTAATCAAGAACATTCTAAACAAATAATAAAGATGGCCACAAATATCACTAATAAAGTAACAAGAAAGAGAAAAATTTTGGTTGGTAAGGTACATCCTACAGACGCTTTTTTAAAATAAGTCCAATTCTTATTACAGCTTTTAGCCTTTGGGCTTTATCAGACCTTTGTCATTGCACTGAATAGCACCTTCAAATAACTATTTCCTTATTGTAAGTCTGTTTATACACTGTAATGAAAACTTTTATACAGCAAACACCTTAAGACTAAAGTCATCCACTGAATCACTTCTCTAGTTATTGAAGCAGGTTTTATTGTTTCTTTGTCCTCATGTGTTAACACCAAGTTAACAACTTGTGTTCTCCAACTTTTCTAAAGTCAAATATCCAACGTTGAAAAAGTACTTAAAACCCAAAACTTGAAAGTTAATACTTAATAGAATAATTAAAATGAAGTATCTTTTAAGCCTATCAAATAGTATCACAAATATCATGGATACTGTGTGATCTCATCTCTAATGTTTTACAAAGTTTTTGAAAAACACTTCAGTGCTCAGACACATTCAGGCCTCCGATCAGGCTGCTAATTCCAGAGGCAAATAAGATTCTTTCCCAGTACAAACCTTCCACCAAATGTTCAAAACAACACATGAAAAAGTGAGAGAATTTTGAAACTGAAGCCATAAGGACAAAGAAAAGGCATGAGAAAGAGTTGAGATCTCCAGTGAAATTTTACATTATCAATGCTGCTCTCTGAGTACTTTTAACCTGAATACCAGAAAATCTACATGTTACACAGAAAGATGCTTTTGTTGGGTTTCATATTTCTAAATTGACAGTGTTACTATTTTGTTCCTTAAGACAAAGTGACAATCACTGTAGATAGAGAAGGTATGAGGAATGCATTTATCAATGATGGAAAGCAATTCTTCCAGATGCTTTCTCAATTCCTCAATAAATTTGTACCATCCCTTTTCCAGGAGCTTCTCCCCTTCCAGCTCAAGCAGGTGAAGGGCCATCCTGCAAAGACCAGCAATAATGCACAGACTCACATTTAGATTTAAAACACTTTGACAGCTCAAATATTGCAGTGCCTGTTTATCTGATAAAATACAAGATTCTATTGTATCTATTCTATTCTGATAAAATACAAGAATCTATTAATAAAGATTCCAGTCCAGGAAAACGTTGTCTGCAAACTCTGACACTTTCCAACACCTTCTGCACTGGGATTTTGCTGAGTGTGGGCTGAAAACCAAGCAGCATGTCCCTTGCCTTTTTTCCTGTACTTTTTCCATGTCCTATTTGTAGTAATATTCTCCTTTTAATATGAACTGGCATACCCTTCTTCCCTGCATGCTCATTTTTATAACTACTCAAATATCTGCTTCCCTCCTTCCACACACTCACAGACATGTTACTCTTCTGACTAAATGCCACAGGAAAATGGAAACCTCAGTCAGTAATGAGTTGCTAGTAGAGTCAATAAGCAAATAGGAAGGACCAGCTGTAGAAACAACTCAAACTGGGAGGTTCTATCTATAAAAGGATCATTTAAAAATAATAAATTATAACCTGGATACACCAAAGGAGGCTGTAGAATCTTTTATGATGGAAGTTTAAAGGACAAGCCAAAAGCAGCTGCCAAGAACAGAGCAGAAATGCTTATGCCTGGCTTAGCTAAGGATACTGTAGTAATTCTCATAATATCCTTGCCTAGATTTACATTAATTTTCAATTTCGGTAATAAGATTGATTAAGCAAAATGTATCCATGTTTTGCAATAGCAACATACATAGACTTCTGTAAGGCATCTGACTCTGTGCCACAACTGACTACAACATGTTACAGACTGGCCAGGGCCAGGTGAAGATAGCCTGGTTTGTCATATCTATGTGTAGGACAGGGGAGTCTCCTCAAGAATCAAGCGAGGTCTCCTCTACCTCAGCGTTCTACCTTGCCTTCCTCCTGATGGAAGCTGCCACTCAGAACAATCTGAAACTTTTACATTTGGACCATTACCCTGTTCACGTTATTTCACCAACAAGTGAAGGCCACGTCACATCTTAAATCTATCTGAGCAAAATTCAACATACCCAAATGCAAATCTTCATTGCAAACAAGGATTGAAGGCTACAGAACAGGAGGTCCACACCCATTAAACATAAGGTACTTGTGTGCCATGAGAGCAACAAGTGATGTCCATTATAAGAGTGTGACACAAAGCTGAAGGATGGTTTTTACATGCTATTGTTGAGAAAACTAGGGCATGGTATTGTCTTTGAGATCTCCAATTCAGAACTGAATTTAAAAACAGCAAGGGAGGTATACCTGTGCTGTATGTGGAGTCAATATATCCCCCAGACAAAGTTCCAGTTACTGGTAAAATTCAAAGACCTTAGGAAATGTGGCAGTGCGTGTAGATGATCCAGTAGCTCTTCCAAGCCTTAACTGTTTGAGAAGTTCACAATGCCTTTATTTTTAGACATAGAGTCCAACTATAAGACATGATAGGCAAAGTATAACATCATACAGATATTCATGCCCAGCAAGACAGATACTTTTTTTTTTTTTGGTCAAGAGACCTCTCACAACTTTTGGGTCTGAAATCTCATGAGTTAATCCCAACTTACTCTACTGTTCTGTTCCTACTCTGCACTGTTATTCTAGTTAAGCCCTGTCAAACCTAGGTCAGAGGCAACAGAAGAAAGTGACATTAAACATTTCTGCACTTGACTCCTCAAGGCCTGCAAAATCACAGACAAACACAGAGAAATGTTAATCTGAATGGTAACGAAGTCATAAAGTACAAAAAAAACCTTTCCATTGAGTCACTTTGGAAAATCCAGATCAGTAATATCTCTTAAACCTCCCACAGCCTAGAACAAGATGTTCCAGAGATCAAGCCCACCACCATGACAATGTGCCCATGACACACAATATCATAAATTATACACTATCTAGTATCATTTATTATTTGTCTGTTTACAGGTGACAGAACTACCAGTTTTATCCTAAGAGCATTACAAATACTTGGGAAAAAGAATTATATATGTGTTCTTCACAGTACCTGTAGCACAACTGCAGCCTAGTTTCTTCTTTCACATTAGACAGTTGGATGCTGCTTATCTCTAAACACCCTGAAGACATTAAATAAATACTGGAAACAGGATCCCAGCCTCAGGTACAAGGTACGTATTTGGACAGGCACACCTTTCCTGATCAGGCAGCGCTTTCGAAAGTCAGAGAACATTAATTTGACCACACAAATAAAGACTAACAACTAATAAATGAATTGGGGACCATCACTCTAGAGTATTCAAATAGGAGGCCTCACAGTATAAGCACATACAGGACAAACACCTTGAGGATACCGATCATTTTGCCACGACCCATCTTGTTAAGACATCCAAAAGTATGATGCCCTCTCTTTGTATTTATACCTGACCTTGTACAAATCTATATTGGATCAATGACTCCTGTTTTACGTGTACACAAATAATAAACTGCAAAAAGTCAATTTTTAACACTGAAATGTCACAAGTATTTCCAGTCTCTCTCAAAATTTCAGCTACAGAATGCAGAGAAAAAAAGAACATCTGAAGGAAATTCACAGCAACTTGGATACTTAGTACTGAAACTGAAGGTAAATGTGAATAGAAGATCACCCTAGATTTTAGTCTGACTGCTGTTCCAAACACACATTTTATAATTAATAGTAACTATTTCCAAATATAATATTTCAATTCGGTATAATGCTTGGATTCCCCCACAATTCCTTACAGCTCCATCAGCTGGTTTTCCCAACAGTTTAAGGGTTTGGGATCATGGCTGTTCATTTATACAAACAGTCTCTGCCCAGCTTGATCTTAAAAGCAAACCTCAGGGTGCTGCATTTGCCATTGAAACTAAGAACAGGCACTAGTCAGTCAGCTGCTTCAAACTAGATTGCTGATATTTTGACAAAGTTCAGTTTTTCTAAACTAGTTTCCATAACATCTGCTATTCGGTTAAACATGAATTCAAAGTGTTAGTAGTGATGGCTAACAAAATCAAAACACTAGTTTAATACTCTGAATAAACCACAGATTTTAATATGTTTGTGAATAAAGGTGCACTAGAAATGTTAAAAGATCATTTATAGCATATATGACCATTAACATACACATCTGAGCTTTAACATACTCTTATTCACAAGTTAAGAGAAGGTAACTTTTATCCACCACTACAGACTATATTTTAAAAGAAGTTTCCACAGAAAAGGATAGAGGGGAAGAAATCACTGAAAAAAATTTGTCAACTACATAGCAAAACAAAAATCTCAAACCCTTAAAATAGTCCAAGCATTCTTTGCTAAATGGCTTGAGTGAGCCCAATGTATGATACAAAACAATAGACAAGTACATGACTGAAAAAGCTCTGGAGATGTGGTGGGTTTTGAGACACCTTTGATCATTTAAAGGGACGGCTTCATTGCTCTTGTAAAATTACTTACACAGTAAGTTTAGAACTATCCTGGATTTTTCTCAACTTCAATCATTTAGCTGTGAGCCTGCAGATCAGACTGAAATTTAACTATGTCAAGCCACGAGGCTCTCTTTACTGGAAGCACATCAAGGTTCTCACATGAAATCTGATCATCAGCACAGCAGGATTAATGACAGAGGTGGTCAGGCTGATAAAGCAGCAGAACAGAAACCTGTTTAAATGAGTTTGGAACTGCATCTCTGATAAAGTTGTAATGCATCCTCACCCCTTCGTGCCAGAACTGCAGAGCTCTGGTCGAAACTGATGCAAAAGAAAAGAGTTTATCACTCAGTCTCTGCCTGCAGGGGGACTGTGGTTGTTTCTGTGAAAACAGACACCAGATACTCAGACTACCACCATCACTCCCACAATAATGCCACCAACTCGATCCAACTCCTTGGGATGTCTACTTTAGCTCACTGAAAAGGAGAATAGCAGGGGAAGGCTTTTAAAGAATTAGTGGACTTGTTTATGTACATAAAAATAAACTGGTTATCAGGGATTTCTCTCAATCAACAAATTCTCAAATTAATCAATTACTATGAATGCTGGAAATTCATCTTTACTACTAGCTACCTTTTCCCCTCCACCTGAATTCTGAAATTCTCACAAGTAAACCAAGGTCTGTTATTTCCTAGTTATTTAGACACAACGCAAGCCTATTGGTACCTTTATATATGGCACAGCAGCTTCACCATAGAAACTGTAATGATGAATTCCAGTAACATACAGAACTTTAAAGCATTTAACATTAGAAAATGTCTCCACACAAAACCAGCTGCTACAAAATGCATTATAAAAAGCTTTCTAAACAGGGAAATAAGACAAAAACCAACCAAACAAAAAACACCAAACAAACCCTTGTTTCCAACTGTTACAAAAGCTGGCTTTATAAAGAAATGTCCTGCACCCAGTCTCCTACACATCCTGAATAAAGTTCTTCATGTCTAGCATTTGAAAGAATTAAAAACTTGTGTTAGTGAAAACTGAAATTTCATATAATCTAGCTAAACAGAAAAAATTCCATGGAGTGACTCCCCTTTACACAAGAGGAATTATATACATGAAGATCTCAATGCCTTTGGGTATTAAAGCAATATCAAAATAATTTCCATTTTCTAATGCAGGTATCTCTTTACAGCAATAAAAGTGGATAAAGAGCGTTTTGGTTTAACTTCAATAAAAAAACAGATTAATTGTCATGGAATGGACATAATATACTGTACGATTGTTTCCATTTCAGTCAAATGCCAGAAAACTATGTGAAGGGTAACTCCATGCAAAGTCAGGAACTCTAACAAGGAAATAGACTATTTTTTCAATGCCTGAAAGACAACTCCATGTCCTGTTCCTCTATAATAAACCTTACCAGAACAGTCAGAGCAGCGGAAACACTACCAGCACTATAAAACTGCGTTTGACAAATTGCTTTAAAAAGGTCTTTTCCATGTCCCACATTCATAGCAGCAAGCCACTGATAACATCAGATTTTCTCATTAATATTATTTACTTCAAACCAATCTCTGATTATTGGACTTAGAACTGTGGCATAAGCAGCAAAAGAAACAGAGAAGAGCAGTTAATTGTATTGCAATTTCAGTGCAATGAAATCTGTTCCAAAAAATGGTTCCAAATTCGGCAATCATGTATGGAACTCCTTAACACATGCGTCTAAGTGTTGTGAGGCAAAAACTACCAAAGGAATGTGTACTATCCTTCAAAACCAATAAACCAGCTAAATTAAAGACATTTACACTTACATATGGGAGAATTAACAGCCATCAGTGTTTAACACTACATGAATGCAAAAAGACATGGCAGAGGTCAAAAAATAAAGCAATTATTTTTAGCTTTTTCTTTCTCCCAAAAAGCTCTGCAACTCCTCAAATAAATTATAAGTGACAAAAAAAGAGCTGGAAGAGTGATTGAAGAAATATTTGTAGCCTGAAAGTTCTTCATCACTCACCCATTTTGAGTGAAGCACATACAAGGACTATCATTCGACTTCAGCGGAAAGTACTTTGCCTGACAGCCTTGTACATTCTTATCATCAAACACGAAGCAACCAACACTGAGAGGAAAAAAAACTAAATACACACCTTGAACACCTCAGAGAAGAAACCAGAGCCAATTTTCTCACATGTGAAATCATCAAGACGAGTAAGTCTGGAAAAGGCACTTATCAGGGCTCTGTATGAAGAGGTACAAACTCTTCCCAGCTGGGATGCAGTCCCTTCTCCAGTGCCGCTATCAAAGTCTTCAGCGCGCTCCAAGCGTGGTGGAAATCCTGCTATTGAATTCCGCTTACTTCGGTCCATTTTGAAAACAAGATTTTATTTCACTATGGGAGGACTTCTCACATCTTAGGTAATGTGCTGTCTTCTCTACTCTTGTTGGATCCTAAAATACAAAAAAAAAAAAAAATTGAGATTACCATTATTGTGAAGGTATCTATTAAGAGAGTAAGAAAAGAATGAAGATATATCCAAGCAGGGGCACAAAAACCAAAGAAATAAAATAAACTACCACACAACATCAACACTAAAGAGAGAAACCTAATGAACTTTTCCTTTAGGTCCATGGAAATACCCTATGCTCTGACTATTCTGAGACAAATAGGCTTGGAACTCAAAATTTAACTGGTAACAAACAACTTTCATTCCCTTCCTCCAAGCCTTTCTTTTTTTACTTAAATTCTGGTTGCTACAGCAAGCAAGGGAACCAGAGGAAACCCAGAAAATGTAACACTTTATTCTACTTCAGTTGGCGACCAATCTACTGCTACAGCAAGAAACTATTTAACTTTCAGGAGTGAACAAGGGATCTCCAACTATAAAAAATTTTTTTTAAAATATTTTCAATCAGCATAAGGAAAGTTATTCACTTGAAGCATCTAAAACTTGTTTTTAAAGCTTCCATTTATGAGTGTTCCAAGATCAATTCCTTACCTGGTAGGAACACAAAGTTATACCCACTGAACACCTAGCCCCCAAATGTATAAAAACACCAACAACCCTGCTATACAGTATTCTCACAACCACCTGCCAGACAAATTTTCCTCAAAAAATATTTTTTAAAGCTATATTAATTTCAGTTGAACTAAAAGCATAGGAAACAAGCTACATTTGCCAAGTAGGAGAAAAAGGCAAAAAAAGGAGGGGGACTAATAATTTTTTCTCTTTTTAAGAGGATGATGAAGTAATCAGGATGACTCTGGAGCCTATCAAATTCAGCTTGGACTGGCAAACTTGACAGCTATTTTAATACTGGTATTTTAAAATTTTAATGATAAAATACAGGTATTTTATTTTTTTTTCTTTAAATCTTAGACTTAGGAGGTTGTTCATCTACTCCAAACTTCACTGTTCATTTACAGCAATTTGGTGACACCTACAAAGCCTGAACAAAGCAAGTAGTCACAAAGAGGATACCTTTTTTTTTCCCCAAGGGTGAATGAAAAACTACAGGGAAGGGAAGGAAGCAATAAAATAATTTTTAAAAACGTGGGCAAAATAACTACAGAGCAGGCAATTACACTGCTATTTACAAAGATGTACAGAACCTGAACAATACAGTACATTTGAAAAGCATCTCAGAAACAGAGGCACAGCAGCTGTCCTCTGAAAACAGAGCAGTGCTGCTATATCCATGTTTTGCATGCAGTGTATCTTTTAGAGATGCTCTGTGCCAACACATCAGGCAAACACATAGTCCTTGACTGCTTTCAGAAATAAGCTCTGCCGAACTGTCTGGAATTAATTTGAGGTTGTCCGCTCCAAAAAAGAAGGGTGTTTATTTCAAACATCTTAACACCTCTCTAAATGGATGTCAGTGGGTATAAGGGACTCTTACCAAGGCATGAATATGAAAATTTAATCTCTATCAAATCCCAC
>NW_005054347.1:3307593-3313545 GCF_000277835.1 Geospiza fortis
TGCCCTTTTCAGATTGCAGCGGCCAACTGGCACAGAGCAGATCAGGATCCAGTTTGTGATCTCATATTCTTGACTCAGGAGTCTTGAGGGTCTGGAAAAGGCACAGAAGCACCACAGGAAGATAAAGCCTGAGAAAAATAGCCCAGAGAATCTCCTCAGCTACAGACAAGATGCCTGGGAGTTTCCAAGGCCCACTTAAATAATTCCTTTTGATCTGAAAAGGACAAGCTATATTTTGGTTACTTTTCACAGAGATAAAGAAACTGTCTATGGAAGGAGAACAGAGGAAACCATGGTATTAACAATTCATTTTTTTGAATCAGAAGATGCTATCTTTGAAGACTGACCAGAAAACCTACTGTAATTGAAGGAACAATTTTTTAGAACTTATTTCCATCAGAGTAGCACCCACATGCACCAGACACTTTCCACAGAAGAAGGCAAGCATTTGCCCCCGGAAATGCACAACCTGACAACCCAGTACCACAGGGTACCACAGGATCACCACTCCACAGAAAGTGCAGAACCCCAGAATAAATCCAGTGAGAAAACACATCTACACTGCAACCCAGCAAACTAAATATTAGAAGTTCTCAGGCAAAGCAAGAATAAAAAAACAAAATAGGAAAGACTGCTGTTGTTTTAACTAGAGGAAGATAGACCAAGTTAGGTAAGTATTAAACAAGAGGAGCCTAAATCTCTTAAGTATCCAGATACCATTACCAAAAGATGGCCTCAACACAGTTTCTACATCTATTTAACAAAGGAAAAAAATCTCCCTCACACATATACACATCCTTATGATTGAAATCACATGGTGAACTTTGCAAAACTGTACAAACTCCACAATGAGAGAAGCAATTCTCTGTACTTCACACAAAAGAAAACCCCAAAAGGTTTTGCCATCTGGATTCCCAAGTAACCCATTCCTTAATTTTTGCCTGCTAGAGTTTACCTTTCCAGACAGCTACACAAAATCCTTGGAAAATATTAGGATACAGCTCCATTATCTTGCCCAGGATTGCATACACAGAATTAGAGGAAAATTTCAAATGGGCACAAGTCCAAGTGGGCCTCCTGTCATTTTGGCCAATTACACTAATGATCACATTCTCAATGAAATCAACCACGGTTTAATTGACTGTCAAGTCAGTCTGAGGTACTTTAATTTACTACCTTGTATGGTTAATTAAAGTGCACTGAACAGAATCCAAGACTATCCTGTAAATCCTGTAACCAACTAAAAGGTTGTTGGGTGTTTTTCTTCATATTAGAGTTCAGCTTAAAAACTCTTAAGCTGTGCTCAACAGACAGTTAAAAGACACCACACACTAGAAAACACATTTCCTAATAAATGTTCAGCTTCCAGAATAATTTTTCTGACACCCTTATTCAGGAAAAACACCAAGAACAAAGTAATTCTGAAATTTACCTCTCAAAATGCATATCTGCCCTATTCAGCCATTTCTCACATTTCTAAAAAGCATAATTTCAGAACATTTCATACCCTACTACATTTTAATTTCTTTGCTTACCAAAACACACCTTGAAGGAAAAAAAATCCATATTAATATTATATTAAAATCAGTTTCTTTGCTGAATGAATGCATGGATTGTTTAACCATAGAAATTACTATAAATACAACTATTATCAGCATTAATTGGGTTAATTAGAGATTTACCTTTCAAAACCAGTGCCAGAGCCTGCAATTATTTAAAGATGGAAACCCCACAAGAGCACATCAAGTTACACCCTAAACATCAGTGTCAAACTAACAGGTGGCATAATTAGCCAGTAATTAACATTTTATACTTCATAGATATAAAAATGGGTAAGGCTCCTCAAGTTCAGCAGCATCCCTTTAATACCTCAGAGTATAAAACAAGATCCTTCCAAAAAACATTTCAATTCATTACTAAGAGGTTTTCTGTCCCCAGTATCTTTATAAATATGTGCATATCTGCACTCAAATGTCAAACTCAGTTTCCTAAAAGATGGCCCTAATAACAACAACCATTTTTAGACACAGAGACCATCGCTAGGCATTCAGCCTGGAAAGCAATAAATCTGGCAGAAGCATGTTATTAATTTGAAAAGGTTTTTTCTGAAGAACAAGATGCCAAAGCTTTGATAAGTCATTTGCCAAGAGTTAACTATTTAAACTTGTAGTCTGATGAAGCTTCAACAACCAGCACTACAAAAACATAAAGGAATTAAAGGAATGATGCTGGCAAGTGTTACTCCACAAAATAATAAGTCAAGGGGGAAGAAGACTCCACTGTAGTACTGTGCAAATTTCAGAAGGGCTTCAAAGAAATGTAAAGAATGAACTTTTCCAAAGACTGAATTGACTGAGATCCTTAGCCTGGAGGGAAAAAAAAAAAAAAAAACAAGGAAAAAAATGCTTAAAAATGAAACCAAAGGATTTAAACTGAACAGGTAAAGAGAACCAGGCACTCAACAATTTTGTTCCCAGGTGCTGTCACCTGCTCTCCTAACAGAGGAAAGTTCCTTGGTTTGTCCATAACTTAGCTTCTTGTCCTTGAGAGGAAGACAATACCAAATGTTTACAGATGAGGTAGCTACAAATACCAGAGCTTGGGTTATGTTTGGCCCAGCTCATCCTGAACCTGAAGTCTTTTCAACTACTTTATGGGACAAGTCTTTAGGTTCAATTTATAGTCTTGGTTACACCAGTGCATTTGAACATGAAAATCCCAATACTTTCTATTTTCACCTACATGACATTTTGCTTTAATTTCATCTCCCCCGTACAGGATAATTCCCAGCTCTAGCCAGTACTGTCAAAGCACAAGCTTCCTGCAAACTAGAACTGACATTCCTCAGAAGAGACCTGCATTAGCCCTACTGCACCACTCCAGAAACTGGAAGTCTGCTGAACTGCATCATGGTTTTATAATGCAAACAAACCTCCACGAGAGGCTAAGCTGAAACAAACAGTTCATTTATTTCGTGACTGTAGCCAAGTTTGAAATGAGTAAAAGAGACCAGCTATTACTGCAGAGCTCAGGATTCAGGGCCAAGGTTGTAGGTTTAAAAATATTTTCAGCCGGCATAGGCATAATTTCTAGCACATATTTAGAAGGCAAATATAACTGAGGGAGAATATTAAAAACTCACAAACAAACAGAACACTACTTGATCCTTATGCCCACAGTGCAATTACCAGCATTTTCTAGGGTCAAATTACAACACAAAACTGAAGCTCTGCTAAGGACCTTGCAACAATCCATTCCTGTCCTAGCCTGGTTTCAGTCACAGGTTTCACTGCACACACAGTGCAGACAGGCTCCAGCCTGGGTACAGAGCATCACTGGAGTTAAAGAAGCACTCAAGTAGATCATGTACAAGACACAGCTGCTGCTTCAAATGGATAATTTTAATACATTATGTTTGCTTAACAAAACAGAGCCCAGCAGAGACACTGAGAAGCTGCTCATGCCTTCCAGGTGTCAGCAGGCTGACATTTGCTGAGCTCTTAATAAAAAGAAAAGGAATCAAAGCCTTCTAATACCAACAGGTATTGTAACATCTCAATCTAGGAATTTCCCCCCCAGCCTCTCTGCTGGGTTTGCAGTGAGGGCTGACAGCTCTGTTAGCACTGAGGGTTTCACATGAGACTGGAAATGACTTTTGTTATTTCGATGCAGCCAGTGAGACAATCCAGAACAGCAAAGGGAAGAGAACACGACTGCCTGAAAGAGGGATGAAGACAAAGTAAACCGGCTGAATTTCATACCTGACTGACATCTCTTGGACACAATCTTATATTTATGCACCCCACACAAGGCAGTCAATATTTGTATTTTCCAGCTTAAAGGATCATCTCTACAAATACTGAAGACATTCTGTAGCCTACCCTTACTAAGCACAGGGCTGTTACTGGCTGCACCTCACAGTGGAACACCGAGGACCTTGTTTACTGCAGTAGCAGCTGCACAAATGGAATAGTAAAACGGTCTTCACTAATTCATGACTTTCTGAAGTGAGAACAGGGCTTCCCAAACCCGTTGTTCTTAAGGTACTGCAGACACTGATGTCTGCTGGTATTTACAAACCAATGTGACACTCCTGTACAATGGAAAACACATAACTTATAGTTTGAGAGCCATGGACCTGGAGTGTACAAGGTCAGCCTTCAAAAGCAAAGTTATTTCAACCAGCTCCACTGCTGGCTGCAAAAGCTGTTACATTTCTCCAGTGCAACCAACAGGCCAATCCCACCAGAAAGTGGTTTAGCCACTACCAGCAATGGGTTCAACTTAACAAAAAGTGACAGGATCATATGAAAAGAAGCTTACAATCTAAGTCAGAAAGAAGACTGGGCAACAGACAACAGATGGAGCCAGTGTGATACAGTTGCTGATTATTAGATGGACTTACTGAAGAACACACAGCTCCAAATGAATATGTTAGGGAACTAATAAGCAGGAAAAGGGCTCTAAGAAAAAATTATGAACACTGACCTTTTTTTGATCTTGCCTAGCAGAGCTCTTATTTTTGTGCCAGTTTGCAAGATGCCGCCCTGCAAGGACACAGCAAAGAGCTCTGCCATTGTGCAAATGCATGGGTGTCTGCTACAGGAAAAATACAGAAAGGGAACCTATGATGCAAGTGAACCACAAGCTTCATTCTTTTCTGCAGCAGACACCAAAGCAACAGACCCCTCCTTCAACCTTGCACTTCTTTCACGAGTCTGTGAAACCATTTGCATAAAGGATTACAATGCTAAAAGCAAGTATCTGGAATCAGAGGGTAGAACTAAGTTACAGGAGGCCTGTGCCACCAGAGCAGCTCTTGTGAACTAACTCTGTCCTTCCACAGTCACAAAAATACGAAGAACTGAAGCTAGGCTTGCTCTGTAGGCCCTAATTTGTGCTTGGTCCCAGCTGCCAGCTGTTCATCCTAATGAAAAGCCACAAAACAAATCAAAGCAAAAAACACATGAGAGCACATACTTGCCACCAGGTATAGAGAACACACCTTCGACTTCAGTTTAAACTACTCGTTCTGCATGAAAGTTTTACACAAACCAAAACGGACAATGGAATTACTCAGCCATGTCTACAGCTGAACACTGCAAGAATCAGAAAATGACATTTTTATTGGCGTGCAACAATAATTTCCAATGATAATGACTAAATGGAAAGGTTTATGACTAGTCCACAGGGCACGTCAGAGTTTCTCATAAAAAATCTTATCTTAGGTTGCAAATTCCACTGCCTAATTAAGTCCATGGAACTATAAGTCTGTTGATTTTGCAGACAATAAAACATAGTAGAACTCTAATCTCTATTAAAAAATAAAACAACAACAACAAAAAAATCGAAGCACAAAGGCTTCTCATAAACTAACCTAAATGTTAGCTGTTGCTTTTTTTAGAGGGGCAAACAGAAACGTTTAAATAAAATTCAACTCAGTACTCTTCCAATTCAATTCATTACTCTTGAAATTGTAGCTTTCAACTCTTACAGCACCACTTACAGGAACACACGATTGGAAAGTCCCCCGTACTTAAAGCTAAAATCCTCCAGACCCTCCGAGGAATACAACATTAAGAGTGACTATCTACATTTATAAAGCACGTCTCACCTGAAGGCCATAAAGCAAACACACACGCACGTACGCTCGGACACTCGAGCCTGTCATTAACGCGTGATTCACGTATTCTTACAGGGTTGCACTTAAACAGTAAAACCCGAGCCAAGCCCTCGCACCTCCTGGCAAAGCGAACATTTCCAAGGCAATCCCGGCCGGGCAAAGATCCGCGCCGGGCGCTGCCAGACCCTTGCCCCCGGAGCAGAGCGCGGCTTTCCCGCCGCCCCTCACCTACTCCGCGCACCTGCTCCCCGGAACGCCCCGCTCACCTCGGGGCAGTGAGACCCCAGTGCCGGCAGGGAGCCCCTTCCCGGGAGCGGCCCCGCTCCCCG
>NW_005054347.1:3314170-3321877 GCF_000277835.1 Geospiza fortis
GCCCTCCACAGGCGGCCGGCGGTGGCCGCGGCGGGGCTCCATGGTGGCAGCCCTGCTGTTACTGCCCCTTGCTGCCCGTCCCCTGCTGGGTTTCCCAATCTCTTCCCCCGGTCTCCTCCTCTCTCCAGGACGTGCAGCTTCAGCCTTTGCTCCTCCCGATCTTCCCATCTGCCTGTCCCCGCTCCTGGTGTCGGTCACACGGCTCGGGGCCCCCGGTCCCCGCCTGGAACCTCCTTAATCCAGCTCAGATATTCTGCGGGTTCGGCTGCCAGGATGAAACAAACGTGGGATTTTTCACATACAAACTGCTATTTTAAAAATTAGCACTTATCCGCTTGTAGGCAACCTGTAACAGGTATGGAAAAAGACACCTTTCTTCCTGCTGCGACGGACTGCCAGATTCCAAGTATCCGTTCCAAAGCACGGCAGGACTAAAACATCTCATTAAACATTTTCGAGGGGGATTTGGTTTTGGTTTACATTGGCGAGAGGCTGATTTTTTTCCCTGACCTCATCTTTGGCAGAGCCTGAGCTATTTTTACTGCAACTCTTCAACAAACAAAGTTCATTTGCTATACAGTTATGGATCGAATTACCAAAGCCCAAACAGTTAAAAACCAGAGGAGTTGTAACTAAAAAGGGGTCTTGGGCAAGAATGTGTCACTCAGCTTTGCTGTACCATATTATTAATGTTTTCTCATTATCGTTCGTAATTAATTTTACATCTAGTCTTTTCAGCATAATCTAAAATGTGCTTGAGGGAGTTTGATGTTGGACACATTAGCACTATCTCTAAATACTGAACAGAGACTTTTCCTTACAGTTGGATTAAAATACCTCTATTCTGCAATGTCTTGATTAAATTTAGTCTCAGAATTTCCGTCAAGAGTCTACAGCAAAACTTTCTCTGTATGTTTAACTACAAAAGCTATTATCATCTTTGCACAGGTAACAGATTAAAAGTACTTCGTGTGGGGGCAAAAAATGTCTTGCTTTCTTAATTTCCTCCTGGATTTCCTTCACAGGAAATTTTCCCACGCTCACAAATGTTAAATATCAACCACCTGCAAACATCTATTTTAATGACAGCTGAAACACAGGGTGCAGCAAAGCTTTGGTAATTAAGCCATTAAATTATTATTATTATTATTACTAGTAGTAGTAGTAGTAGTAGTAGTAGTAGTAGTAGTATTATCATATTTTAGAGAGTGACAAAGCAGATGGAACTACCCAGATGCATCAGTCTCTTTTCTCTATATTCAAGCAGAATTGAGTCTCAGAATAGGGGGTTTTAGCAAGATTTTTTCTTTAGAACTTTTTTTTTAAATAAGTTAAATTTCAGTGTTTTATATTTTAGTGGGATTTATCTCAGCAAGATAAATAAAGTCAGCTCTGGGGTCCTTCATGTCAGGGTCCAGTGATCCCTGCGACTTTGTACCCCGTTTAAAAAAAAAATAAACAGTATCTCCCTGATATCCTCGTCCCTGGTGTTGGGGAGCTATTAGTTGGCTTTAAGATGACATCTGCTGGTAGGTTTTGATTATCGCTCCTTTTAGGAACTGATCCCAGAACTATGCAAATTAATTATCGTTCCCCTGTTTCCCATCAAAAAATTTACCTCCTTTTTGTTTCCCAAGCAAGATATGTGTAATTCCTGCTTTTGGACTGCGAATGTCTTACTGCTCATAGCCAGGAATAAGCACTGGTGCAAAGCAGCATCACTAAAACACACCAGAGAGATCCAGTGAAGCTGAACCTCAGTCGGAAACACCCACATTGTTTCATATAACATTGCGAGAGGTCCTGTGACTCGTGACGCGACTGAGCCCTGTTTTGAGAGGGAAATAAACCATCTTATGAGCCCTCCCATGGCTTCATCTCAACGGTGAGTCCTGTTTTTAAAGCAGAAAAAACCGGGCATCGCAGCAGGACTTTGTCTCACTCAGTCCCCGTCTCCCCACGCAGCTGGCAGGAGCAGCGGGGCAAATCTGCAGCCTGGAAACCTGCAGAGGACCAGAGACTTCTGGAGCCTCCCTCTGTTTCCCGGAGAGAGGAAAATAAACGCTGCATTAAAAAACTCATCAAAGCGACTCATCAAAGGCAGAGCCTCGCAGATGTCTCAGCGCTCTCGGTTCTGGGGATCTCCTCCCCTCCCAGAAGGGCCCCCAGCCTGGAAATGTCTGTGCTCAGGGTGTTCATTCCCCTCTCCCCCAGATGCCCCCAGCGTGCTCCATGCGAGGATCAGCCACTCCAAACAGCAGCTCTGTGCCTTTGTGGTTTGCACCTCTCTCCTCCAGATGGGTCACTTTGGCTTTTTAAATGTGACTGGTCTGGAAAGGGAGCAGCACAGGGTTCACTCACGGGTGGACACCAAAACAGACAGGAGAAGGTGGCTGAGAGCAGGCAGAAGGGGGAACTCCCTTCCTCCAGGATCTGCAAATGCCTCGGAGGAGAGAGGTGTGGGAAATTTCTCCTTCCCAAGAAGAAAGCTGATGCAATGGATCCATGTAAATTTGCCCCCACTGCAGCAGAGCAGATGTCTTCGCCAGCAGAGTTTCTGTGGGCTCCAAAATTAAACAAGTGTCACACGACAGGGACTGTCTCTGTTGCCTCCCAAGGGCCCAAGACAGTGGTTTGACCTCACAGTATTGTGATGAGATTGGGCATTTTAGTGATTTAACCTAATAAATACTTTCTGTAATGAAACCTGTCTAGAAAAACCATCTTTGGGTAAGACTGGTCAAATTCTGCTCTGATTTACTCTTGTGGAGATCTGAAGTCATGTCACAGGAGCTGGAAGAGAGGGTCCCCATGGGAATTCCAGGAATTTTCTCTTGATTAATGTCAATATAGGTCCTTTTCTAGCTCCTGTCCTAGGTGGATGTTTAACAGCAATGAAAAAATTATGCCTTTAGGTTTCAGTCACACACCAAACCCCTAGATTTTGAAAACCATCTTAATGGGTTCCCTGGGAGGAACATTCTCCCACACATGCCTCCCTCAGCCAGCCTTGCAGGTGGCCTTTGCAGAACAGGGACAAGTTTGCTTGTGGGCAAGAGGGCATTTCCAGCCACTCTGAGCAGGGGAAGGGGGAAGGCACAGCTGGGGCTGTGCTCTGACCCCCTGCCCCTTGCCTTGTCATGCCCATGCTCCTGGCAGCAAGGAGGGCTCTGTGGGGCAGCCTGAATGCTGTCCTCTGCACAAGGATGAACCTGCCTTCTGCCCAATTCTGTCTCACCACTGGTGCAGAGGAGGTGGCCAGTGTGTCCTTGTGCTCAAAGCCTGCTCCATGTCAGCCCAAACCCACCACCACAGGTCTCTGCATGAGACCTGGCAACCATGGGAATGTCAGAGCATCTTCCATGCTCCTCTTCCAGGAGGCTGGCACAGCACCAGACACCCTGCCTGGGGAACTGGAAAGGGATTGTTCTAGGGCAGATGGAAATGCCCAAATTGACAGCTCCTGTACTGGCACTGGTGCTGCAGCCTTGTGCTCCCCTGCCTGCTCATCACGGCCATCTGCTGCCTTGGCTGCAGTGCAGAGCCTGCCTGCCCTGGCACGCTGCTGTGGCATGGCTGTCACCAAGCTCCTGGCGGTGCCCTGGTTGTGGAGTGGCACTGAGCTGACCAGCTGGCTCTGAGGTGCTCCCAACCATGAGGCCGTGCAAACACTGGGACAAGGAGCCAGGACTGACCCTGTGTCACTGTGCCTTGCCTCAGCCCTGGGCACAGCCCATCACACCATGCTCCAGCCCTTGGGATCTGAGGAGCAAAGGGTGAGACCCCAATACTCAGGGCAGGCCTGGGACATGGCTTCTCTCAGCAGCATCTGAACTTCTGAGATGTCTGAGTACCAATTTTGTAGAGGAAAACCTTAAACATCTGATGAAGTTGCATTAGCTTTGTATTCACCCACCAAAGTGCAGAAATGCAGATTTGCACTGCCTTGGACCATGGTGGATGCTGAAAGAGGCCATGCAGTCCTGTGAAGATCAAGGCCAACAGCCCAATGGCCATCAGTCCCACCTCTCCTGCCTCAGCTGAGGCACAAAAGGGTTTCTGCATTGCCTGGTGTGCTGTTCTCACTCCCCAGCTAACGCAGGTTATCTCTAGGATGAAAGCACAGCCTTTTGTGTCCTCAGGCTGCACAGCAGCCTCTCCTCCTCTAGTTATGCTCCTCACACTTGCACTCACTCCTTATCTCTGCAGATACAACAGTGAAGAGATTTTTCTCTTTTGTGGCACTGAAATTGGAGACCTCTGCCACCACAGGGCTCTTCAGCTTGTCCCCCCCACCAGCCACCCCAGGCTTGGGCACCTTTAGCTCTGCCCCTGCTTTCTCCAGCCCTCTTTGCAGAGCTGCAAGACCTACAAGTACCCAGATGCTACCAGATCCCTGCTCAGCTCTCTCAGAGATCCCACTCCCTGATCAGCCTGTCCGCAGATACATTTAGGTTTCCCAGACCCTTAATTTTCCCTGGCTCCCTGAGCCAGTGAAGTCACAGTGTTAATTGTTCCTTGCCCAGAATGCTTCTCTAACTCTTATGCTTTGCTCTCTGATCCACAGTTTTTGGCTTTTTTTTTTTTCAGTTCTGTTCTTCCTTCCTTTGCTGGGCTACCAAGCTGTGGAGAGCTCTTGGAACAGAAGATGAGTCAGGAGAGATATGCAGAGGGAAGAAGATGATATTCCAGCCTTGAAGTCAGGTTCACTGCCTGCGTCATTGTTATTAAAAATAGATGAATGGCAGTGCTCCTTACATTGGAGGAGAGGCACAGGAGATGTAATATCCTGGGCTGCTGAGCAAATGCTCCCTCTGTCTGCCTGCAAGTCCCACAGTGGCATCTTCTGCTCTTTGATAAATTCTCTTTTCTTGGCTCTGACTTGTGGGATTTAATTTGCCTTTCATAAAAAACTGGTTTAATGTTTCAGCCTTGGGAGGGGGAATGACTCACTCAATGATTAGCTCTTCTGCTCCAGTCAGTTGGCTTCCAGCTTCCTTGAGAATTGAAAATCCCTAGAAGTGGCAAGTTGTCTTCTTTTGGGAGCAGGCCCTCTCCTCATTCTGCACTGAAGAGCTCCTGGAGGATGAAAGCAGCTGTTTAGAGATGATACCTGGGCCTGTCTACCCCAAGACCATCCTAATCATGCCCCACTCTCATCAAAAAGCAAGGGGACAGGGGGCAGGCTGGGATCTGCTGGGCTCTGCAAGGCCAGGCTGAGATGTGCACCAGCCGTGCTCCCAGTGCCCCTGCAAAGGGCAGAGGGGAGAGAGGCCAAAGCACAAGAAATGGAATGATTTACATGAGCCCAGAGCCCAGGTGAACCACCCACATGCCCAGAGCCATCCCTCTGCTCAGGACTCCACTGCTGCAATCACTCTCCCCTGGGCTGGTGATCACTCTCCAGATTTTGTGGGGCTGCAGGTGATGGTGGCAGCGAGGCCAAAGCTCTGCTCCCTCAGGGGACACTCAGCCTATGTCATACGCTGGGTTTGGGGGGCACAGCCCAAGGACTGAGTTTACTTGTCCTTCCCAGGGCCAGCATCTCCATCCCTCCTGCCTCTGCCCTTACTTCCCCTCAGCTCTTTTGCTGCCACTATTTTCTATTCACTTATTTTCTATGATCTGCTTCTTCCTATTAAATTACTATAACCAACATTATAATCGCTGGTCTGCTCCATGACTTGGCTGGCTGCCAGGAAAAAAAGGATGGGAGCTGAACAGAGCCACTGCAAGAGGGAGGTGTGACAGTGGCAGAAGTTGATGTTGTGGTTTTTGAGCACAAAACTTTCTTTCAAAAGTTATTCTAAGTCCTCAACTCTCAGTGCTACCCAGACCTGTCTGATCTAGATGCTGCTAGGGCTTGCAAGGGTGTTTTCATTCTCACTCAAGAACAAGCCAAGAGCCTACAGAGACATGGGGGGCTGCTGCCTGCTGTCTAAGGGGAATAGTTTTGCTTATTCCATGAGGAAGTTGCTGTGTACCAGAGAGATGTTAAAGTTCCCCTTCCTTTTGCTCTCTTCTCCAGGATGGGACATCAGCAGTATCATCCTAAAGATATTATCACACAGATGCTGTCCCTTTTCTTACTCCCAATTGCTCCTTCCTTGCTATGGGGAGCCAGAGGTACCTCATTAGTGTGTTAATAATAATCCTGATGAGTGTGGACATCAGCTAAATAATAGCAGTGACCTGCAGGGGGTCTCATCTGCCCAGATTTATGGTGCTGCTCACCAGCCCCTCTGAGGACTGCCAGCGCCCCTTCCTCCTTGTCCCCCAGCTGTTGAAAATACCCCGTGCAGCGTCTGTGTGCTTAATTAAAGCACAGGGACCGGTAGCCTTGACGACTGCGAGCCACCCGCTGTAAGGCAGCTGAGGTGGATATTATGGCTCTGGCGTCTCCAGGGAGAGGCCAGAACAGAGAAGTGAGTCAAGCACACAGGCATTGGACCTTCTCATGAGCTGGGGGCACAGCCAGCAGTGCCATTGTGCCCTGGAGCTCATGCCCTGCTCAGGGACATGCCCTGGTCCCTCGCTGGTGAGATGTGGCTCCTGGCCCGGGTGATGCAGCACTGAGACACCAAGCCTGTCTGGAGCAAAGGGGGCTTTGGTCTCTTGGGTAGCCCTGCAACCTCTGTGGGTAATAGAAGACTCCCATAACCAACTCCACAGCTGTAAATATGCTTAAAAGAATTCCCCTTAGAACTGGGACATTTGTACAAGCACAATTACCTCTGCCAGAAAATGGTACAGCTAGTTTTCCTGGCAGTAAGTAGCGAGCAGCTAGAAACACATTTCCCGTGAGGGGTTAAGAGTGAATTTTACTTTTTCATATAAAGCTGGTAGAAGGCATGATCAGTTCTGTATCAGATCAACTCTCTTCTACCTCAGAACTGAGAACCAAGCAGCTCCATATTGAAAAAGGGAGGCAAAACCTCTTGGGTTAATACCCATTTCTACTTTCCTCCTCTGTCCCCTGGTGCTGCAGGCACGGGGATCTGATGGAGAAGGGGACCCACAGCCCCACCTCTGTCAAAGCAGCCTGAGAGAGGGTCAGCATGGATCACGCCATGACATGGGGCCCTCTTCTTCAGAAATACTGGCCAGAAGAGAGCAATCAGATCTCCTGAAGAATGGCTCAGCCTGGATGTGCCTGGATGAGGCTGGTCAGGCCTCCAGAGGCTGGAAGGGAGGTGAAGCCAGGGGATGTCCCAGGGGCTGCAGGATGTCCTGAGAAGCCAGGCATGGCACATTGAGCACCCGGCTGAGCCCTGACCAGGGCAGTTATCCAGGGGTGCTTGCCACCCAGCTGTGCCCACAGACCCAGGTACCCTGAAACTGCCCGGAGACCCCAAGATGATGCCCCACGTTGGACTCATCTGCTGTTCCCATCCCGCATGGGGCAGAAGTGGGGGTGTCAGGCGCAAGTGGAGCTGCCTAGAGCAGATTAGGAGGTGGTGAGATCCTCGTCTGGGGTCACTGGAACCACTGTCTGTGGGGTAATGAGGTGGTGTAAACCTGGGCTAAGGATTCGTAGAACAAAGGCAGGACTGGGGGTGCCGGGGACCAAGTGGGGATGCTGGGGGCGGTGCGAACCCAACCGAGGGTGCCGGGGACCGAATCGGGACCGGACCGAGAGTGCGCTGTCCGACACGGGGATCTGGGGTACGGGGCCGGCAGCTGCCCCCTCCCCGCTCCTCCGGGGCC